>NC_091991.1:182959938-183139938 GCF_044704955.1 Pristiophorus japonicus | reverse complement strand
TACCCACCCTCCTGTATGGCTCAGAGACATAGACCATGTACAGTAGACACCTCAAGTCATTGGAGAAATACCACCAACGATGTCTCTGCAAGATCCTACAAATCCCCTGGGAGGACAGACGCACCAACGTTAGCGTCCTCGACCAGGCCAACATCCCCAGCATTGAAGCACTGACCACACTCGATCAGCTCCGCTGGGCAGGCCACATTGTTCGCATGCCAGACACGAGACTCCCAAAGCAAGCGCTCTACTCGGAACTCCTTCATGGCAAGCGAGCCCCAGGTGGGCAGAGGGAACGTTACAAGGACACCCTCAAAGCCTCCCTGATAAAGTGCAACATTCCCACCGACACCTAGGAGTCCTTGGCCAAAGACCACCCTAAGTGGAGGAAGTGCATCCGGGAGGGCACTGAGCACCTCGAGTCTCATCGCCGAGAGCATGCAGAAACCAAGCGCAGGCAGCGGAAGGAGCGTGCGGCAAACCAGTCCCACCCTCCCCTTCCCTCAACCACTGTCTGTCCCACCTGTGACAGAGACTGTAATTCCCGTATTGGACTGTTCAGCCACCTGAGAACTCACTGTTAGAGTGGAAGCAAGTCTTCCTCGATCCCGAGGGACTGCCTATGATGATGATGTACGAAGCGCAGCAGCCAATTTGCGCACAGCAAGCTCCCACAAACAGCAATGAGATAATGACCAGATAATCTGTTTTTTAGGCATAATTGAGGGAAAAATATTGACTTGCACATGAGGAGAACTCCCCTGCTCTTCTTAGAATAGAAACATAGAAATTTACAGCACGGAAGGAGGCCATTGCGGCCCATCGTGTCCGCGATGGCCAACAAAGAGTCACACGGCCCTTGGTCAGCAGCCCTGAAGGTTACATATAAACCTATGAACAATGACGGAAAGGTAAAGAGCACCCAGCCCAACCAGTCCGCCTCACACAACTGCGACACCCCTTATACTGAAACATTCTACACTCCACCCCAACCGGAGCCATGTGATCTTCTGGGAGAGGCAAAAAACAGATAAAAACCCAGGCCAATCTAGGGAGAAAAAATCTGGGCAAATTCCGCTTTGACCCATCCAGGCGATTGAAACCAGTCCAGGAGATCACCCTGGCCATATTTGACCCTGGGATCTATGTAGTGCCATGGGATCTTTTAAGTCTACCTGTGAGGGCAAATGGGGCCTCGGTTTGACGTCTCATCCGAAAGACCATTGGTTTGATGGATCTTGCTGTTCGTGAAATGGCCGTTGCATTTGCCTAAATAATAGCGGTCAGTGCATTTCATAGCGAGTTACTTTGAAACCTTTCTGAGAGATTTTATAAAGAGCTATACAAATGTGAGTGTCTCTTTCAACGTGCCCTCTGAGCAGGGCAGTGAATAAAAATGATCAGAAATCAAACTAAGAGGCTTTGAGGCCAGGCACTGAAGTCAAGTCTGTGGGCCCAGATCAGACAGGCTCTTGCGGTTTATAAATGGACTGGGCTCACGATCTGGGTAAAGCTAGATCATAGAACCATACAGTACAGGAGGAGGCCGCTCGGCCCATCATGCCTGTGCCGGCTCTGTGACAGAGCGATCAAGTTAGCCCCGCTCCCCCTGCTCTTTCCCCACAGCCCTGTAACTGTTTCCATTTCAAGTATTTGTCCTCGTCTGTCAGCTGTGTCGCAGTGGCATGCTCAGCCCTCAGTCAGAAGGTTACGTGTTCAAGTTTCAGTCGGAGGTGCTGTCTTTCGGATGAGACATTAAACCTCTCAGGCAGAAGTAAAAGATCCCATGGCGCTATTTCAAAGCAGAGCAGGGGGAGTTCTCCCCGGTGTCCTGGGGCCAATATTTATCCCTCAATCAGCATCACTGAAACAGATTATCTGCTGTGTGTGGGAGCTTGCTGTGCACAAATTAGCTGCCGCGTTTCCCACATTACAACAGTGATTACACTCCGAAAAGTACTTCATTGGCTGTAAAGCGCTTTGGGACATCCGATGGCTGTGAAAGGCGCTATAGAAATGCAATTCTTTCTTTTTATTTATCCAATTCCCATTTGATAGTTACTATTGAATCTGCTCCCATCGCCCTTTCAAGCAGCGCGTTCCCGGTCACAACAACAGACTGTACCCTCTAACGCTCCCTCCACACCACCCCTCCCAGAACACAAAGCAGGACCTTCTACTCTCCGATATCGTTGCAGCTCATCGCAGGAAAATAGAAAGCAGGTTTTTGTTCACTGTGACAAATGACTGTTCACTAAACAGGCAGGTGAAGCAATTGTAAAAAGCAAACAGTTATCGCAGCTCACCACAACAGTTTTGACGTTTTAAAAATTGACATTAAATGACTTATGCGAGGGAAAAAAACCTGAGAGCGCGTCACGTAAACTGCGCCTGCCTGCTGCGAGACAGTGTTTGCACTGACTGCCTGGCCAGTCTTTGGGTCCAAGTCACCAAACATGATTCCCCGTCAGTGGTGATTGGGAGGGGCTCCCCGACCCTGGGGAACCCTATCTCCCGATAGCCCAGCCCTGCTCCCCTGAGGGTTACAGGGTACAGTCCCACCGGCATAACATCCCCCACCCCCATCCCACACCACCCCCTCCCCCCCCCCACCACCCCACCCCGGAGCGAAGTTGTGCACCACTCGGGTCGGGGTCTGTAAGAGCTGCGGGGCGGGACTCCCAGCGCTCGGCAGCTAAATGGGGCTCACTGCCCCCGGGGTGGGAGCGCTGCGGACTGAGCTCTGGGAACCCAGGGGCCAGCGCTACACCACGGGCAGAGGCGGGGCGCAGAGGCGGGGCGCAGAGGCGGGGCGCAGAGGCGGGGCGCAGGGCTACACCCGGCTTCTCCCCATTTGAAGACCGCAAGGCCGCGGCCGGTGAGTCGGCGGTTGCCGGAGAAGTCAACGCCGCGTCTCGCCTTCAATTCCCGGCCCGTGAGCGGCCTCGAGCCCCGCAAACCGGCACGGGCATCTCACGGGGCGCTACCCAATGCTCGGTCTGGGGCGAAGACGGGTCGCTGCGCACGGTGATGATGATGTCATCACCGCGTGGCCGGCCGCTACCCGTTACCGCCGTCGCTAAACTCCCGCCGAATTACACGGTTGTCGGTAGTGGTGCTGCGCCCGGGCGGAAAGTCATTTACCCCCCGTTAGCACCCGTTAATGGGAGGCACAAACCTCCCGGAGTTCTCCCCCAAGACCGTTCCCAGTATTTATGCCCAATGACTTCAATGGAGGGGTGTAGGGGCTGGAGGAGGTTACAGAGATAGGGAGGGGTGTAGGGGCTGGAGGAGGTTACAGAGATAGGGAGGGGTGTAGGGGCTGGAGGGGGTTACAGAGATAGGGAGGGGTGTAGGGGCTGGAGGAGGTTACAGAGATAGGGAGGGGTGTAGGGGCTGGAGGAGATTACAGAGATAGGGAGGGGTGTAGGGTCTGGAGGAGGTTACAGAGATAGGGAGGAGTGTAGGGGCTGGAGGAGGTTACAGAGTCAGGGAGGGGTGTAGGGGCTGGGGGAGATTACAGAGATAGGGAGGGTGTAGGGCTGGAGGAGGTTACAGAGATAGGGAGGGGTGTAGGGGCTGGAGGAGGTTACAGAGATAGGGAGGAGTGTAGGGGCTGGAGGAGGTTACAGAGTCAGGGAGGGGTGTAGGGGCTGGGGGAGATTACAGAGATAGGGAGGGTGTAGGGCTGGAGGAGGTTACAGAGATAGGGAGGGGTGTAGGGCTGGATGAGGTTACAGAGATAGGGAGGGGTGTAGGGGCTGGAGGAGGTGACAGAGATAGGGAGGGGTGTAGGGGCTGGAGGAGGTTACAGAGATAGGGAGGGGTGTAGGGCTGGAGGAGGTTACAGAGATAGGGAGGGGTGTAGGGCTGGGGGAGATTACAGAGATAGGGAGGGTGTAGGGCTGGAGGAGGTTACAGAGATAGGGAGGGGTGTAGGGCTGGAGGAGGTTACAGAGATAGGGAGGGGTGTAGGGCTGGAGGAGGTTACAGAGATAGGGAGTGGTGTAGGGCTGGGGGAGATTACAGAGATAGGGAGGGGTGTAGGGGCTGGAGGAGGTTACAGAGATAGGGAGGGGTGTAGGGGCTGGAGGAGGTTACAGAGTCAGGGAGGGGTGTAGGGGCTGGAGGAGGTTACAGAGATAGGGAGGGGTGTAGGGGCTGGAGGGGGTTACAGAGATAGGGAGGGGTGTAGGGGCTGGAGGAGGTTACAGAGATAGGGAGGAGTGTAGGGGCTGGAGGAGGTTACAGAGTCAGGGAGGGGTGTAGGGCTGGAGGAGGTTACAGAGATAGGGAGTGGTGTAGGGCTGGGGGAGATTACAGAGATAGGGAGGGGTGTAGGGGCTGGAGGAGGTTACAGAGATAGGGAGGGGTGTAGGGGCTGGAGGAGGTTACAGAGATAGGGAGGGGTGTAGGGGCTGGAGGGGGTTACAGAGATAGGGAGGGGTGTAGGGGCTGGAGGAGGTTACAGAGATAGGGAGGGGTATAGGGCTGGAGGAGGTTACAGAGATAGGGAGGGGTGTAGGGCTGGAGGAGGTTACAGAGATAGGGAGGGGTGTAGGGCTGGAGGAGGTTACAGAGATAGGGAGGGGTGTAGGGGCTGGAGGTTACAGAGATAGGGAGGGGTGTAGGGGCTGGAGGAGGTTACAGAGATAGGGAGGGGTGCAGGGCTGGAGGAGGTTACAGAGATAGGGAGGGGTGTAGGTGCTGGAGGTTACAGAGATAGGGAGGGGTGTAGGGACTGGAGGAGGTTACAGAGATAGGGAGGGGTGTAGGGCCTGGAGGAGGTTACAGAGATAGGGAGGGGTGTAGGTGCTGGAGGTTACAGAGATAGGGAGGGGTGTAGGGACTGGAGGAGGTTACAGAGATAGGGAGGGGTGTAGGGGCTGGAGGAGGTTACAGAGATAGGGAGGGGTGTAGGGGCTGGAGGAGGTTACAGAGATAGGGAGGGGTGTAGGGCTGGAGGCGGTTACAGAGATAGGGAGGGGTGTAGGGGCTGGAGGAGGTTACAGAGTCAGGGAGGGGTGTAGGGGCTGGAGGAGGTTACAGAGATAGGGAAGGGTGTAGGGGCTGGAGGGGGTTACAGAGATAGGGAGGGGTGTAGGGGCTGGAGGAGGTTACAGAGATAGGGAGGAGTGTAGGGGCTGGAGGAGGTTACAGAGTCAGGGAGGGGTGTAGGGGCTGGGGGAGATTACAGAGAAAGGGAGGGTGTAGGGCTGGAGGAGGTTACAGAGATAGGGAGCGGTGTAGGGCTGGAGGAGGTTACAGAGATAGGGAGGGGTGTAGGGGCTGGAGGAGGTGACAGAGATAGGGAGGGGTGTAGGGGCTGGAGGAGGTTACAGAGATAGGGAGTGGTGTAGGGCTGGAGGAGGTTACAGAGATAGGGAGGGGTGTAGGGCTGGGGGAGATTACAGAGATAGGGAGGGTGTAGGGCTGGAGGAGGTTACAGAGATAGGGAGGGGTATAGGGCTGGAGGAGGTTACAGAGATAGGGAGGGGTGTAGGGGCTGGAGGAGGTTACAGAGATAGGGAGGGGTGTAGGGCTGGAGGAGGTTACAGAGATAGGGAGGGGTGTATGGGCTGGAGGAGGTTACAGAGTCAGGGAGGGGTGTAGGGGCTGGAGGAGGTTACAGAGATAGGGAGGGGTGTAGGGGCTGGAGGAGGTTACAGAGATAGGGAGGGGTGTAGCGGCTGGGGGAGATTACAGAGATAGGGAGGGGTGTAGGGGCTGGAGGGGGTTACAGAGATAGGGAGGGGTGTAGGGGCTGGAGGAGGTTACAGAGATAGGGAGGGGTGTAGGGCTGGAGGAGGTTACAGAGATAGGGAGGGATGTAGGGCTGGAGGAGGTTACAGAGATAGGGAGTGGTGTAGGGCTGGGGGAGATTACAGAGATAGGGAGGGGTGTAGGGGCTGGAGGAGGTTACAGAGATAGGGAGGGGTGTAGGGGCTGGAGGAGGTTACAGAGATAGGGAGGGGTGTAGGGGCTGGAGGGGGTTACAGAGATAGGGAGGGGTGTAGGGGCTGGAGGAGGTTACAGAGATAGGGAGGGGTATAGGGCTGGAGGAGGTTACAGAGATAGGGAGGGGTGTAGGGCTGGAGGAGGTTACAGAGATAGGGAGGGGTGTAGGGCTGGAGGAGGTTACAGAGATAGGGAGGGGTGTAGGGGCTGGAGGTTACAGAGATAGGGAGGGGTGTAGGGGCTGGAGGAGGTTACAGAGATAGGGAGGGGTGTAGGGCTGGAGGAGGTTACAGAGATAGGGAGGGGTGTAGGTGCTGGAGGTTACAGAGATAGGGAGGGGTGTAGGGACTGGAGGAGGTTACAGAGATAGGGAGGGGTGTAGGGCCTGGAGGAGGTTACAGAGATAGGGAGGGGTGTAGGTGCTGGAGGTTACAGAGATAGGGAGGGGTGTAGGGACTGGAGGAGGTTACAGAGATAGGGAGGGGTGTAGGGCCTGGAGGAGGTTACAGAGATAGGGAGTGGTGTAGGGCTGGGGGAGATTACAGAGATAGGGAGGGGTGTAGGGCTGGAGGAGGTTACAGAGATAGGGAGGGGTGTAAGTGCTGGAGGTTACAGAGATAGGGAGGGGTGTAGGGGCTGGAGGAGGTTACAGAGATAGGGAGGGGTGTAGGGCTGGAGGAGGTTACAGAGATAGGGAGGGTTGTAGGGCTGGAGGAGGTTACAGAGATAGGGAGGGGTGTAGGGCTGGAGGAGGTTACAGAGATAGGGAGGGGTGTAGGTGCTGGAGGTTACAGAGATAGGGAGGGGTGTAGGGCTGGAGGAAGTTACAGAGATAGGGAGGGGTGTAGGGGCTGGAGGAGGTTACAGAGATAGGGAGGGTGTAGGGCTGGAGGAGGTTACAGAGATAGGGAGGGTGTAGGGCTGGAGGAGGTTACAGAGATAGGGAGGGTGTAGGGCTGGAGGAGGTTACAGAGATAGGGAGGGTGTAGGGGCTGGAGGAGGTTACAGAGATAGGGAGTGGTGTAGGGGCTGGAGGAGATTACAGAGATAGGGAGGGTGTAGGGGCTGGAGGGGGTTACAGAGATAGGGAGGGGTGTAGGGCTGGAGGAGATTGCAGAGATAGGGAGGGTGTAGGGGCTGGAGGGGGTTACAGAGATAGGGAGGGGTGTAGGGCTGGAGGAGGTTACAGAAATAGGGAGGGGTGTAGGGGGGACTGGAGGGGGGTTACAGAGATAGGGAGGGGTGTAGGGGGGACTGGAAGGGGGTTACAGAGATAGGGAGGGGTGTAGGGGGGACTGGAAGGGGGTTACAGAGATAGGGAGGGTGTAGGGCCTGGCAAAGGTTACAGAGATAGGGAGGGGTGTAGGAGCTGGAGGAGGTAACAGATAGGGAGGGTTCTGGGCTGGAGGAGGTTACAGAGAGAGGGAGGGTTCTGGGCTGGGGGAGATTACAGAGATAGGGAGGGGTGTAGGGCTGGAGGAGGTTACAGAGATAGGGAGGGGTGTTGGGCTGGAGCAGGTTACAGAGATCGGGAGGGGTGTAGGGGGGACTGGAGGGGGGTTACAGAGATAGGGAGGGTGTAGGGGCTGGAGGGGGTTACAGAGATAGGGAGGGGTGTAGGGCTGGAGGAGATTACAGAGATAGGGAGGGGTGTAGGGCTGGAGGAGGTTACAGAGAGAGGGAGGGTTCTGGGCTGGAGGAGGTTGCAGAGATAGGGAGGGGTGTAGGGCTGGAGGAGATTACAGAGATAGGGAGGGGTGTAGGGGCTGGAGGGGGTTACAGAGATAGGGAGGGGTGTAGGGCTGGAGGAGATTACAGAGATAGGGAGGGGTGTAGGGCTGGAGGAGGTTACAGATAGGGAGGGGTGTAGGGGCTGGAGGAGATTACAGAGATAGGGAGGGTGTAGGGGCTGGAGGGAGTTACAGAGATAAGGAGGGGTGTAGGGCTGGAGGAGGTTACAGATAGGGAGGGGTGTAGGGCTGGAGGAGGTTACAGAGAGAGGGAGGGTTCTGGGCTGGAGGAGGTTCCAGAGAGAAGGAGGGAAGGAGACCATGGTGGGATGTGACCACCATCAGGGAGGAAGCCATGATTGAGTTATTGGCTTAGCTTGTATTGATAGGCGTGGTCCCCAGAGGCTGTGTGAGCTTGTTTGCTGGGGCTGCAGCTCAAGGGCGAACAGCGGGACATGGGAGAGCAAGTCAATACCTCACGTTTGAGCGCTTGGCAGGATTTAACCATTCAAGCTGGTGGGCTGGCTCAGACTGTGGGCTTTAAGTACCGCCCGCTCTTTGTGTCAGCAACTGCAAGGGAGGGGACTGAGAGCAGCCGGGATAAACCCTCCCTCCTGCTCACAGGGAGAGCTGCAGGCTGGAGAGTAACAAGAATTGAGTGTGCGATGTTGCGTGCTGTCGGACGTGGGGAATGGGGCAGGAAGAGGGGGACATTAGCAGCAGAAGATTATTGATGCAGCAAAGACAAATGTCGAGTTGAGATCAACCACAGGCAACGCATAAATCATCACGCTTCATTGCAGCCTCTGCTTGCTCCCTGTATCCTGCATTATCCCATGGCTTTTCACAACAATCCACTTGCATTTGTATTTCCCCAATCGGCAAAAAAAGAAAAGAAAGACTTGTATTTATATAGCGCCTTTCACGACCACCGGACGCCCCAAAGCTTTACAGCCAATGAAGTACTTTTGGAGTGTGGTCACTGTTGTAATGTAGGAAACGTGGCAGCCAATTTGTGCACAGCAAGCTCCCACAAACAGCAATGTGATAACGACCAGATCATCTGTTTTAGATGTTGATTGAGGAATAAATATTGGCCCCAAGACTCCGGGGATAACTCATTTTTCGAACAATGCCCTGGAATCTTTTATGCCCACCCGAGGGAGCAGACGGGACCTCTGTTTAATGTCTCATTTGAAAGACAGCACCTCCATACTGCCCCTCCGACTGTGCGGTGCTCCCTCAGTACTGCCCCTCCAACAGTGCAGGGCTCCCTCAGTACTGCCCCTCCGACAGTGCAGCGCTCCCTCAGTACTGCCCCTCCGACAGTGCGGCGCTCCTTCAGTACTGCCCCTCCGACAGTGCGGCGCTCCTTCAGTACCGCCCCTCCGACAGTGCGGCGCTCCCTCAGTACTGCCCCTCCGACAGTGCGGCACTCCCTCAGTGTTAACCTGGATTTTGTGCTCAAGTCTATGGAGTGGGCCTGGACCCACAGCCTCCTGACTCAGAGGCGAGAGTGTTGCCCACTGAGCCACTCAACAAATCACCACAGAGGTTAGCTGAACACAGCTGCAATCGAGTTGCAACACCGCCCCTGGGCGAGAGCGTTTTAAAGGAAATTAAACTCGGGTTCCCGTTCCTGATCACCATCCAATGATTGCAGAACGCTGGTTTATTCTGAGCAGTTAAAAAATCCTGATTGCAACTTTACAAAGTTCCAAAAATATTCCAAAATTCGAAAGGAATGCAGGAAAGGAAGATGGGTGTGGTGGTTGGAGGTCAATCATCCCAGCCCCAGGATATCGCTGCACGAGTTCTTCGGGGCAGTGTCCTAGGCCCAAACATCTTCAGCTGCTTCATCAATGACCTTCCCTCCACCATAAGGTCAGAAGTGGGGATGTTCGCTGATGACTGCACAGTGTTCAGTTCCATTCACAACTCCTCAGATAATGGAGCAGTCCGTGCCCACATCCAGCAAGACCTGGACAACATTCAGGCTTGGGCAAGTAACATTCACACCACACAAGTGCCAGGCAATGACCAGCTCCAACAAGTGAGAGTCTAACCACCTCCCCTTGATATTCAACAGCATTACCATCACCGAATCCCCCACCATCAACATCCTGGGGGTCACCATTGACCAGAAACTTAACTGGACCAGCCTCATAAATACTGTGGCAACAAGAGCAGGTCAGAGGCTGGGTATTCTGCGACGAGTGTCTCACCTCCTGACTCCCCAAAGCCTTTCCACCATCTACAAGGCACAAGTCAGGAGTGTGATGGAATACTCTCCACTTGCCTGGATAAGTGCAGCTCCAACAACACAAGAAGCTCGACACCATCCAGGACAAAGCAGCCACTTGATCGGCTCCCCATCCACCACCTTCAACACTCACTCCCTCCACCACCGGCGCACCGTGGCTGCAGTGTGTACCATCTACAAGATGCACCGCGGCAACTCGCCAAGGCTTCTTCAGCAGCACCTCCCAAACTCATGACCTTAATAAAGATGCCTTAAGCTGGGTACACGCTGTCCTGTTCTGCACTGCCCCCAATGTCGGGATATCCTCGTGCAGTACCATGTGCAGAATTGTAGCCAGTACTCTAGATGTACGAAGCCCACATGGGTCAGGAGCCTTGTCTTCCTTTAACTTCCCAGCCTAACAGTAGCCGACTGAAGTGAAATTTCTCTTTCCTTTTAGCTCTTCCTTGAGAGACATGAACACCAAAAATCTAGGCTGGCACTTCAATGCAGTACTGAGGGAGTGCCACACTGTCGGAGGGGCAGTACTGAGGGAGTGCCACACTGTCGGAGGGGCAGTACTGAGGGAGTGCTGCACTGTCGGAGGGGCAGTACTGAGGGAGTGCCGCAATGTCGGAGGGGCAGTACTGAGGGAGCGCCGCACTGTCGGAGGGGCAGTACTGAGGGAGTGCTGCACTGTCAGAGGAGCAGTACTGAGGGAGTGCCGCAATGTCGGAGGGGCAGTACTGAGGGAGCGCCGCACTGTCAGAGGGTCAGTACTGAGGGAGCGCCGCACTGTCGGAGGGGCAGTATTGAGGGAGCACTGCATTATCAGAGGGGCAGTACTGAGGGAGTGCTGCATTGTCAGAGGTGTCGCCTTTCGGATGAGATGTTAAACTGAGGCCCCGCCTGTTCTCTCGGGTGCATGTAAAAGTTCACATGGCCACTATTTTGAAGAAGAGCAGCGGAGTTATCTCCGGTGTCTTGGGGCCAATATTTATTCCTCAGTCAGCATCAATGAAGCAGATTGTCTGGTCATTATCACATTGCTGGTTGTGGGAGCTTGCTGTACCCCAAGACGTCCCAAAGCGTTTTACGCCAATGAAGTACTTTTGGAGTGTAGTGACTGTTGTAATGTGGGAAACGCAGCAGCCAATTTGCGCACAGCAAGCTCCCACACACAGCAATGAGGTGAATGACCAGATAATCTGTTTGTTTAGGTAGTGTTCATTGGGGGAGGACACCAGGAGAACTGTACTCAGACTAGTTATTAAATATAGTAACTTCTAGCAGTGAATGTAGTAACAGGTAGATAGTGATACTGGATTACCTGTAGTTACTAAAGGTTAGTGTAATCTGGTAGTTACTAGCAGTCCCTAATAGCCACAGTACTTATTGTCATCTGTTATTACTAGTAATTCCACTTGTTACTGTCACCTGATAGTTACTAGCAGTCCTTCGTAGTTACAGTAGTTACTAGTAGTCACTATCATTACTGACAGTAATCGTAGTTTGGCAGTTACAGTAATTACTAATACTACTATTACTAAATACCCATCCATCAGCTCAGTAGCGATGCTGGGGCTGACGTTACAGTGGTTACCAGTAGTTAACAGTAGTTACAATGGTTACCAGTAGTTAACTGTAGTTACAGTGGTTAACAGTAGCTAACGGTAATTAGAATGGTTGCTGTGGTAACCATTAGGCTCACAGTCCATGCGATATTTTGCTAGCAATGAGCACTGCTCAGGCTCCAGGCCCTAACACAGATTTAACTCCAGCCACAGGCCCCACATTAGATCACTCGCTCACTAATACTCTTCCTACATTAGACCTGCTTTCCTGAGGGAAGTATTGGCCATGCTGGTGCAGAGGATGGCTATGGCCCGATGCAGCTGGTGTTGGAAACATGAGGCAGCCCCTGAGTTTATCATCCCCACCCCCCGAGAACAACCCGTCGCTCTGTGCAAACACCCAGCGACAGTTCGGGATTGTGGTCCATTATCCACATTCTCACAACAGCTTAAACACTTCCTGTTCTTCTCCTAATCTCCAATACGCCGTCATATACACCGTGCTCGCCATGAAGGGCGCTATATAAAATAAAAGAAAGAAAGATATGATGACCTCAGGATGTCTCAAAGCGCTTTACAGCCAATGAAGTACTTTTGGAGTGTAGTCACTGTTTTAGTGAGAAACGCGGCAGCCAATTTGCGCACAGCAAGCTCCCACAAACAATATGATAATCTGTTTTAGTGATGTTGATTGACAGATAAATATTGGCCAGGACAATACAGGAGAACTCCCCTGCTCTTCTTTGAAATAGTGCCATGGGACCTTTTACATCCACCTGAGAGAGCAGACGAGGCCTCAGTTTAACGTCTCATCCAAAAGACAGCACCTCCGACAGTGCAGCACTCCCACAATACTGCCCCTCCAACAGTGCAGCACTCCCTCAGTACTGCCCCTCCGACAGTGCAGCACTCCCTCAGTACTGCCTCTCCGACACTCCCTCAGTACTGCCCCTCCGACAGTGCAGTGCTCCCTCAGTACTGCCCCTCCAACAGTGCAGCACTCCCTCAGTAATGTCCCTCAGACAGTGCGGCGCTCTCTCAGTACTGCCCCTCCGACAGTGTGGCGCTCCCTCAGTATTGCACTGAGGGTATCAGCCTAGATTCCGTGCTCAAGTCTCTGGAGTGGGACTTCTGACCCAGAGGCGAGAGTGCTGCCCACTGAGCCACAGCTGACACTGTATAAATGCAACTTATTTTTTCTTTCTTGGTACAAAGGAACATGAAGTATGGTCTATTGGGCCAGTCACCTCTGCAATCATACCCCTCGAGTCGGCATCTTCAGGAAAGGGGGAGAAAAGATTGGGAGGGTTAAGCAACACACAGCGATGCTGGAAATCAGAAATAAAAACCGATAATGCTGGAAACACTGAGCAGCTCAGGCAGAGAGAAACAGAGTTCACCAGGTCGGTGAGCATACCTCAAACCTGGTTGGGTATTGGCAGGGGTTTTTGAGTAAGAGTTACACCAGGTTTTTCCATTCCATCTGTAACGTATTTCTGGGAGAGCGAGAGGAGCTTTAATTCTCCACAAACATGAAGTTTTCACAGAAAGCTGTTGAGACAGCAAGGCATTTGGTAATTGAACAGTGTGGGTAATTGATGTTCAAACACTGTAATGGCCATGTGTTAGTTTTCTTACTCTGTAATACCATGCTGTCAGTAAGGGCTTGGTGACACCAGCTCATCTTTACACTTTGCTGCCATTAAGTGGAAAGGATATCAGTCCATGTGATTAACTCAACGGGCCATCGCTGGCTTCACTTCACTGACAGCCTCTGCGCTGATGAATAAATCATAGCAGGGACACAGCTCGAATTGTGTTGTGAGGTGATGTCCTCTGGTGCTCTGTGTCACTCCCCCCCGCCTGCTCCCTATCTCTGCTTCCCTACCTCGCTCACTCCTGCTGCCTCTGCCTCTTCATCCCATCCGTTTCTGCACTTCTCGCTCCCTCTGTGTTTTATCTTTGTTTCTCTATCTCGGATTCACTCTGCGGTCCCATTGTTTCTCCAATGCATTCTCTATCTCTCTGTCTTATCTCTGTCTTAGTCTCTATCTCTTCACCTCTGTGCATTTCTCTCTTTCACTTCATCTATTTCTCTGCCTTTATCTTTGTAACGTTGTCTCTCTTTCAATATGTCTCTTCCTGTCTGCGTCCCTCTCTCTCTCCACATTACAACACTTCAAAAAGTACTTCATTGGCTGCAAAGCGCTTTGGGACATCCTGAGGTCGTGAAAGGCGCTATAGAAATGCAAGTCTGTCTTTCTTTTTCTCTCTCTGTTGTTAAAATTGGTGACAACAACAGCTACTTTAAGCAGGGAGACTTTAAGCCATGAGATATTTAGTGGTGCACAAGAGACTCACCCACAGCACACGCCGCGGAGTCAGAGTGCAGCGGGACTGTGTTTGCTGTCATTACGTCACCGTGCCTGGATCATGTTGAACCTTTCTCTTCAGTTGGACGCACCGGATCCATCACCAGGGTTCGGGCAGCAAGGTATTGCAAGATTTACTTTTATACGGAGTGCAGCTTCCCTCCACTTCCAGCCCAAGGAACCTTAACCCTGATACTGCCCTGATGTGTGAGTGTCGGACTCGCAGTTGGCCAAAGTTGTTTGATATTGGCATTGTTGGACTGTTCAGCCACCTAAGGACTCACTTTTAGAGTGGAAGCAAGTCTTCCTCGATTCCGAGGGACTGCCTGTGATGATGATGATGTTGGAAGAAACAATTGGGAATAAATACTGTAATATTCAAACTCAAACACCAGGGGGAGATTTATTCATTATCATCATAGGCGGCCCCTCATATTGAGGATGACTTGCTTCCACGCCACAAAGGAATGGGTTCACAGGTGTTCCAATGACGGACCTAATATCCCAGATCCCGAACTACATCCTGAAGGGTGGAAGATGCCTGTGGGTGGATTTTTTTAACGTGGGGTGACCGTTGCACACCAGCCACCACACGGGCCTGACAGAGCGAGGCCTTGGTCCAGTGGCAAGGGTTAACCAGGACGACCGGAGATCAGCTCTGCTGCACGGACCCAGTGCGCTCATATATCGCAGTGTGGGCTGGTCTGTGCTGCCCCTGGGCCCTCATCTCTTCTGGGCCCCAGATTCACGCCTCTCCTGGGCCCCCGGTCACTTCCATCTACAAACTCTCGCCGCTCCTTCGCCCCTCCTGCTGTGCCTGCCCGCACCGCAATCAGCGACCTGGCTTCACAGCCGTCGCCCTCCTGCAGCAACACGCACTGCTCCCTGCAGTGGTATACCACCACACGCTGCTCCCTCCAGCCTGCTGATGGTCTTGCAGGCCCGGATCGCACCAATTTCCGGGCCAGGCCACCGCACGCTGCTCTATACTAAATATTAACACCAATAAACTGAAACAAACATTAATATCATCATCGTCCTCATAGGCAGTCCCTCGGAATCGAGGAGGAATTGCTTCCACTTTAAAAGTGAGTTCCCAGGTGACTGAACCGTCCAATACGGGAATTACAGTCTCTGTCACAGGTGGGACAGACAGTGGTTGAGGGAAGGGGTGGGTGGGACTGGTTTGCCGCACGCTCCTTCCGCTGCCTGCGCTTGGTTTCTGCATGCTCTCGGCGACAAGAGTCGAGGTGCTCAGCGCCCTCCCGGATGCACTTCCTCCACTTAGGGCAGTCTTTGGCCAGGGACTCCCAGGTGTCGGTGGGGATGTTGCACTTTATCAGGGAGGCTTTAAGGGTGTCCTTGTAACGTTTCCTCTGCCCACCTGGGGCTCGCTTGCCGTGTAGGAGTTCCGAGTAGAGCGCTTGCTTTGGGAGTCTCGTGTCGGGGCATGCGGACAATGTGGCCCGCCCAGCGGAGCTGATCGAGTGTGGTCAGTGCTTCGATGCTGGGGAGATTTATTACTAACACCAATAAACTGAAATAAACACTAACACCAGAGCAATAAGCCCCTGACACAGCAGTGCCGAAACTGCAGCTTCAGTGCTGGGATTGTGCGGAGAAGCAGAGTGTTGTCTTCGGCCAACAGAGCGAATGAATAGCATGCACTTTGTTTTCTAACTCACCTTGTTAGGGGCCCATGGTGTCTGTAACCCCCAAACTGCAGCGTTCCACCCCATCCTCTGACAGTCTCACAGTCAGGTGGACCAGCTGTGTCCTTTGGTATTTTCCCCTCTCGGAGAAACAGCTTCTGGATTTGGGCAGTGTTTGGAGCTTTGCGTGAGTGGATGAAAATGGCAGACGTTGGTTCTGCGCTGACGGCAGTCAGTCGTGGCTGAGGCCACAGTTCCCTCGATCCTTCACAACGCAACAAGCCTTCAACCGAGCAGCATCTGGACTGTTGCCTCGGGGCAATGGAGCACGGCAGAGATATCCAGAGAGACACGGCGAGGGATTTGAGGGGCAAGGAGTGCTGGAGGCCGAGAGAATGAGAGATTAAAGGTGCAGAGGTACAGAGACAGATTAACCGAAGGAAGGCGGGAGAGTGCGACACGCTGTGAGGGTGTGGGACAGGGAGAGGGAGAGTGGCACAGAGAGATACAGAAATGCAGAGACACACACAGAGACAAAGGGAAGCAGAAAGACACAGGAAGTGGTGCCTTCAATGCAAATAAAAACGGGAGCGGTGTAAAATAGGCTGCCCATTCGCTATCAGCTGCGTTATACTATCGGACAAAGTTAAAATTACCTCCAAAGGTAGTAACACAGAGACAAACCAGCCTCTGCTAATAGATCTCTCAAACTCAAACTCTAATCTTTCCTTCTCTCTTTGAAAAATGTACCACACACCGCCCCTACCATGATCACATTGAATGGTGGAGCAGGCTTGAGAGGCCAAATGGCCTACTCCTGCTGATAATAAACGTAAGAAATAGGAACAGGAGTCGGCCATTCGGCCCCTCGAGCCTGCTCCACCATTCAATTAGATCATGGCTGATCTTCTACCTCAACTCCACTTCCCTGCCCGCTCCCCATAACCCTTGACTCCCCTGTAGTTCAAAAATCTGCCTCTCGCCACCTTAATGATCCAATGACCCAGCCTCCACAGCTCTCTGGGGCAGAGAATTCCACAGATTCATGACCCCCTGAGATGAGAAATTCCTCCTCATCTCAGTTTTAAATGGGCGGCCCTTTTATTCTGAGACTATGTCCCCTAGTTTTAGATTCCCCCACGAGGGGAAACATCCTCTCTGCATCCACCTTGTCGAGCCCCCTCACAATCTTATATGTCTCAATAAGATCGGCTCTCATTCTTGTAAACTCCAATGAGTATATAGGCCCAACCTATGCAACCTTTTCTCACAAGACAGCCCCCTTCATCCCAGGGATCAATATCCTGGCTGAAGCACGGGATAAATGCCCAACACAAGCCCAACTCTGGCCTCAGGCCAAGCAGCGGTGTGTGGCCACCCGGCAGGGCTGTCATGGGGCAACCATGTCCATGTTAATGTTACTCAGAGGGTTAAAGGTGACCCTCCCGGGCCTTGGCCTTCCAGTTGCCCTAACGCCGCGTGGCAGGAATCATCTGCCCCAAAGAGTGTTCAATCTTCTGCATTCTCAAGAAATGTTTCCCCCTGTGGCCTCGGATAGTGACCTGTGATATTGAGGAAAAGGACAGCGTGGGGAGCTGCGGAGAGGCAGTGTGAGCAGGAGTCACAGGGCTCGGGAGATTCAGTCCCCGCCAGCAGGAGTATATTTACAAGGCTCACAGAGCCACATTTATGACAAAGATTCAATTAAACTCAGCAGCCCAAGATAAGTTATGGCAGAAAATTGCAGATAGTTTGGAACTAATTTATTGGCGTGTTAATTGTTTACTTTATAGAGAGTGAGGAAAGGGCCGGGCGGAATTCCTGGCGAGCGTGTGGATGCATTGCACCTTGCATCTATCTGCTGCTTGAGATGAGATTAAAGATGATTGATCTGTCAGTTAGCGGTTAATAAAGATGAGATTAGATCAGGCAGTACATCTTGTACTTGTTGCTTATTAAACACAGATTAGTCTGCAGGAACAGGCTATGGATCAGTCAATAATGTAAACACCAGCTGCAAACACAGTCTGACCTGCTGACTGCCCCATGCTCAGTGCGGCCCCATTAGCGGCCAGCAAAACACAAGCCAATTAAGCTGCAATAACTCCTTATCTGCTGTTGCTTACAGATAGTTACTGCTGACACGAGGACCCTTGTACCAAATAAAGATATCGATTTAGCATTAAATTCTGAAGCACACACCACGTGATAGAACAGTGTTGGATCCGCTGCTCCGCTGAAGCCACAGGCCGTTTATTTGGGGGTCCCTCTCTGAGCAAACCCAACCGTTTGGTGGGCCCCAGTCTCCAGTCCTCATGGGTCAGCCCACACGGCCAGGGGCGACACTGTCACGTTGCTGTGCTCCTGACTCTGCTCCTCACCGACTGGACCTGGCCGCATACGCTAAAGGTCAACGTTTGCCTGTGAATTACAGCTCCTATCCGCACGTAAGACATAGGAGCAGGAGTCGGCCATTCGGCCCCTCGAGCCTGCTCTGCCATTCAATAAGATCACGGCTGATCTTCGATCACAACTCCACTTTTCCGCCCGATCCCCATATCCTTCGATTCACTTCGAGTCCAAAAATCTATCGAACTCAGCCATGAATATATGAGCACTCACAGCCCTCTGGGGCAGAGAATTCGAAATATTCACCACCCTCTGAGTGAAGAAATTCCTCCTCATCTCAGTCCTAAATGGTCGACCCCTTATCCAGAGACTGTGACCCCTGGTTCTACACTCCCCAGCCCGGGGGAAACATCCTCCCTGCATCTACCCTGTCAATTCCCCCTCAGAATCTGTTACGTTTCAATAAGATCACCTCTCATTCTTCTAAACTTCAGAGAGGATAGGCCCATTCTACACAATCTCTCCTCACAGGACAATCCCCCTATCCCAGCGTGCGCCTGACGCACACCCATAATCTGCAGCGAGTGTCCCTGGGAGTTACCCATGACATAGAAACATAGAAAATAGGTGCAGGAGTAGGCCATTCGGCCCCTCGAGCCTGCACCACCATTCAATAAGATCATGGCTGATCATTTCTTCAGTACCCCTTTCCTGCTTTCTCTCCATACCCCTTGATTCCCTTAGACATAAGGGCCACATCTAACTCCCTCTTGAATATATCCAATGAACTGGCATCAACAACTCTCTGCGGCAGGGAATTCCACAGGTTAACAACTCTCTGAGTGAAGAAGTTTCTCCTCATCTCAGTCCTAAATGGCTTACCTCTTATCCTTAGACTATGTCCCCTGGTTCTGACTTCCCCAACCAGGAGTCCCTGTTGCCTGTGTCCTCTCCCAGCTCGGGGACAGTGAGACTGGAGGTGATACAGACCAGCTCATTCCCCGAGGAGCCCATCGTACAAATCCCCCGGACCGGCAGCTCAGTTTTATCATTAACAGCAAGAAACTGGTCTGCTGCGTTACAAGCGCTCTGGGTCAGAAGCTCATGAGGTGAGGTGAGGTACCATCATGAAAGGTTTCTTCAACAAGGGTCAAAGTGGGGCAGGATGGCTCAGTGGGCCAGCCTTTAACCTCCAGTACCTGGGATGCAATCAGCTGAAAGTGATGGGGAAAGATGGCTGTTGTTGTAATGCTACTACATGGAAAGAATTTGTGAATGAGTAATCTACATGTTAAAAAGCATGATTCTTCAGCAAAAAAAAACGCCTGTAATTTTACACAGATGCAGTATGGAATAATCGAGCAGTGTACAGGGAGCTTTACTCTGTATCTAACCCGTGCTGTACCTGCCCTGGGAGTGTTTGATGGGACAGTGTAGAGGGAGCTTTACTCTGTATCTAACCCGTGCTGTACCTGCCCTGGGAGTGTTTGATGGGACAGTGTAGAGGGAGCTTTACTCTGTATCTAACCCCGTGTACCTGCCCTGGGAGTGTTTGATGGGACAGTGTAGAGGGAGCTTTACTCTGTATCTAACCCGTGCTGTACCTGCCCTGGGAGTGTTTGATGGGACAGTGTAGAGGGAGCTTTACTCTGTATCTAACCCGTGCTGTACATGCCCTGGGAGTGTTTGATGGGACAGTGTAGAGGGAGCTTTACTCTGTATCTAAACCTTGCTGTACCTGCCCTGGGTGTGTTTGATGGGACAGTGTAGGGGGAGCTTTACTCTGTATCTAACCTGTGCTGTACCTGCCCTGGGAGTGTTTGATGGGACAGTATAGAGGGAGCTTTACTCTGTATCTAACCCGTGCTGTACCTGCCCTGGGAGTGTTTGATGGGACAGTGTAGAGGGAGCTTTACTCTGTATCTAAACCTTGCTGTACCTGCCCTGGGTGTGTTTGATGGGACAGTGTAGAGGGAGCTTTACTCTGTATCTAACCCGAGCTGTACCTGCCCTGGGAGTGTTTGATGGGACAGTGTAGAGGGAGCTTTACTCTGTATCTAAACCTTGCTGTACCTGCCCTGGGTGTGTTTGATGGGACAGTGTACAGGGAGCTTTACTCTGTATCTAACCTGTGCTGAACCTGCCCTGGGAATGTTTGATGCTGATACTGGGCCCCTCAATGGGAAAGTGTTTAATTTTCCACAGCTAATATCCCTCACTTTGTTGAGCATAAATTTACCAAGAAAGTGTGACCGGTGAGTGAGAGCCCTCTGTAAGTATCCTCTGTGTACATTTCTTTGAAAGCACTGTCACACTCAATCTTCCATGAACATTTGATGTTTCAAGAAGCGAGATTTTGTTAACAGTATTGAGTTTTTAAAAATTCGTCCTTTGAAAGAACCTGCTGCTTATCTTGCCTGGATCTCTTCAATCAACGTCAGTGCCATCTGTAAGTATCTAATAGCAATTTCATTTCCAGTTTCTTCCTTGGCACAAGAAACCAATAACTCTTGTTCACAAATACCAAGTGCTGAGTAAATCTGATCATATTTTCTTTTAAAGTAAAGGTTATTTTCTTTCCAAGAACCTCCTTAAAATCTGTCTCTTTGATGACTTTCCTAATCTCTCCTCCTTTTGCTCTGTGTCAGGTTTTGTCTGATGATGGGCTGTCTGCAAAGTGCCTTGGGATATTTTCTAACTTTAAAAGTGCTATATCAATGCAAGTTGTTGTACGGATGATGTATGTGGCCTGAGGTTGCATATTTCAGCTTATAACCCAAGGCATTTTCTTCAGTCTCTGGTTTTCTGATCTACCTGTCATTTTCCTTTATGTTTAGTAATGATAAAAATAATTCTGTCTATATATAAATGTTAAAATTGGAGATTATATGGAAAGGCTGCAGTTTTGCAAGAAACAAAATAGATACCTTCCCCAAGTTCCTGTCTCCTGGCTGGGCAGAGCCCAAGGAACAAAAGAAGCCTGGCTTTGAAACTCACCAAACTAGAAAAGGTGTTAATTGGAAAGCCATTAACCTAATCAAGGAATGGCACTGGCCTTCCAGACTGACACGTGTATGAGGAGAAACCAATCAGGAATGGTCCTGGAACCAAGACCCAATCCTGGGGCTTTCTGAGAAACTATAGGGTTATATAAACTCAAGCCAAAGATTAC
The DNA here is from genome assembly GCF_044704955.1 of Pristiophorus japonicus. Taxonomy (NCBI): domain Eukaryota; kingdom Metazoa; phylum Chordata; class Chondrichthyes; family Pristiophoridae; genus Pristiophorus; species Pristiophorus japonicus. Next base: position 183,118,889 of record NC_091991.1, on the reverse strand, counting down.
TGGGTCTCTCTTTTCTTAAGCACATAGCAAAACCAGGACCTTCCTCTACAAACCAAGGAACAGACCCTGCGCTTTGTCAGAGGGAAGTAAAATATACCATTTTTATAAATCATTATTGTAACATCATTGTATCAGTTGTAACTCAGTATATCCGTAGGATAGCTGACGACTGCTGTTTCTCTGATAGATGTGCATGTGTGTGTGTGTGTTCAATAAACTATTCCAAATTGTTTTAAAAGAATCAGTCTTGCTGCCAATTTAATGCCAGAGATTTAGAAATCTTACACCTTTCCCTTCCAGATATCCTGCCCACATTCTCCCCCAAACCCGCACCTGCCCACCTTAGAACCATACAGTCATAGAAAGTTACAGCACAGAAGGAGGCCATTTCGGCCCATCGTGTCTGCGCCGGCCGACAAAGAGCCATCCCGCCTAATCCCACTTTCCAGCTCTCGGTTCGTAGCCCTGTAGGTTACGGCATTTCAAGTGCCCATCCAAGTACTGTTTAAATGTGATGAGGGTTTCTGCCTCTACCACCCTTTCAGGCAGTGAGTTCCAGACCCCCACCACCCTCTGGGTGAAAACATTTCCCCTCAAATCCCCTCTAAACCTTCTACCAATTACTTTAAATTTGTTGACCCCTCTGCTAAGGGAAATAGACTCTTTCTATCCAGTCTATCTAGGCCCCTCATAATTTTATACACCTCAATGAGGACTCTCCACAGCCTCCTCTGTTCCAATGAAAACAACCCCAGCCTATCCAATCTGTCCTCATAGCTTAGATTCTCCACTCCTGGCAACATCCTCGTAAATCTCCTCTGCACCCTCTCCAGTGCAATCACGTCCTTCCCGTAATGCACGCAGTACTCCAGCTGTGGCCTAACCAGTGTATTATACAATTTAAGCATAACCTCCCTGCTCTTGTATTCTATGTCTTGGCTAATAAAGGCAAGTATCCCGTATGCCTTCTTAACCACCTTATCTACCTGGCCTGCTACCTTCAGGGATCTGTGGACCTGCACTCCAAGGTTTCTTTGTTCCTCTACACTTCTCAGTGACCTACCATTTAATGTGTATTCCCTTGCCTTGGTAGCCCTCCCCAAATGCATTACCTCACACTTCTCCGGATTGAATTCCATTTGCCACTGTTCTGCCCACCTGACCAGTTCATTGATATCTTCCTGCAGTCTACAGCTTTCTTCTTCATTATCAACCACACAGCTGATTTTAGTATCATCTGCAAACTTCTTAATCATATCCTCTGCATTCAAGTCAAAATCATTGATGTATATCTCAAAAAGCAAGGGACCCAGTACTGAGCCCTGCGGAACCCCACTGGAAACATCCTTCCAGTCACAAAAACACCCATCAACCATTACCCTTTGCTTCCTGCCTCTGAGCCAATTTTGGATCCAACTTGCCACTTTGCCTTGGATCCCATGGGCTTTTACTTTCGTGATCAGTCTGCCATGTGGGGCCTTATCAAAAGCTTTGCTAAAATCCATACACACTACATCATATGCACTGCCCTCATCAACACTCCTTGTTACCTCCTCGAAAAATTCAATCAAGTTAGTCAGACACGACTTTCCCTTAACAAATCTGTGCTGACTGTCCTTGATTAATCCGTGTCTTTCTAAGTGAAGATTTCTCTTGTCCTTCAGGATTTTTTCCAATAATTTTCCCACCAGCGAGGTTAGGCTGACTGGTCTGTAATTACTCGGTCTATCCCTTTCTCCCTTTTTAAACAAGGGTACAACATTAGCAGTCCTCCAGTCCTCTGGCATCACACCTGTAGCCAGAGAGGATTGGAAAATGATGGTCGGAGCCTCTGCTATTTCCTCTTTTGCTTTGCTTAACAGCCTGGGATACACTTCATCCGTGCCTGGGGATTTATCCACTTTCAAAGCTGCTGAACCCTTTAATACTTCCTCTCTCACTATGTTTATTTCATCTAATATTTCACACTCCTCCTCGATAGTAGTGTCTGCATCGCCCCTCTCTTTTGTGAAAACAGACGCAGAATATTTATTAGGAACCATACCCACATCTTCCGCCTTCACACACAGATTACCCTCAGGATCTCTAATAGGCCCTACCCTTTATTTAGTTATCCTCTTGCTCTTAATATATTTATAAAATATCTGAGTTTTCCTTGATTTTACTTGTCAATATTTTCTCATGCTCTCTCTTTGCTTTCCAATATCCTTTTTAATTTCATCCCTGGACTGTCTATACACCAAGAGTTTCTGCAGTATTTAGCCCTCGGTATCTGTCATAAGCCTCCCTTTTTTTCTTTATTTTACCCTGTATGCCCCTAGATATCCAGGGGGCTCTAGATTTATTAGCCCCACCCTTTTTCTTTAAGGGAACATATTTCTCTGAACCCTCCGGATCTCCTCCTTGAATGCCTCCCACTGTTCCGACACTGATTTTCCCACAAGTAGCTGTTTCCAGCCCACTGTGGCCAAATCACCTCTCAGCTTAACAAAGTTAGCTTTTCCCCAATTTGGGACTTTTATTCCTGGTCTATCCTTGTCCTTTTCCATAACTACCTTGAATCTGACTGAATTATGATCACTAGCACCAAAATGCTCTCCCACTGATACCCCTTCCACCTGCCCAGCTTCATTCCCTAAAACTAAATTCAGAACCGCCCCCTCCCATGTTGGACTTGTTACATACTGTCTAAAAACATTCTCTTGAATGCATTTTAGGAATTCCACACCCTCTCTACCTTTCACACTAATTTTGTCCCAATCAATATTAGGATAGTTGAAATCCCCTACTATTACTGCCCTATAGTTGTTGCTCTTCTCAGAAATTTGCCTACATATTTGCTCTTCTATCACCCTCCCGCTGTTTGGGGGTCTATAATACACGCCCAGCAGTGTGATCGCCCCTTTTTTGTTTTCCAGTTCGACCCATATGGCCTCGTTTGATGATCCCGCTAACATATCATTCCTCCTCACCGCTGTAATAGTTTCTTTAATCAATATCGTGATCCGACCTCTCTTTTTACCCTCCTCTCTATCCTGTCTGAAGATCCTGTAACCAGGAATGTTGAGCTGCCATACCTGCCCCTCTTTTAGCCATGTCTCAGTAATAGCTATAATATCGTACTCCCAAATGCTTACCTGTGCTCTCAGTTCATCTGCGTTATTCGCTCTACTTCTTGCATTGAAGTATATACCATTTAGTACAGCCAGACCTCCTTGTTGACTACTTTCTAGCCCTGTTTCCTCTGTCCTTCAAATTCACTTTCTACTTTTTCTGCTTTCCAATTCCAGCTTTATTCCCCTCCCTGCTGAATCTATTCTCAGGTTCCCATCCCCCTGCCAAGCTAGTTTATACTCTCCCCAACAGCACAAGCAAACCCCGCCCCCCTCACCCTCCGCGAGGATATTGTTCCCGGCGCTGTTGAGGTGCAACCTGTCCGGCTTGGACAGGTCCCACCTCCCCCAGAAGCAGTCCCAATGCCTCAGGAAACTAAACCCTCCCCCCTACACCATCTCTCCAGCCACGCATTCATCTGCTCTATCCTCCTATTTCTGTACTCACTCGCTAGTGGCACTGGGAGTAATCCGGAGATTACTACCTTCTCCCCCCGATCCCTCACCTACCCACCTTCTCCCCCGATCCCTCACCTACCCACCTTCTCCCCCGATCCCTCACCTACCCACCTTCTCCCCCGATCCCTCACCTACCCACCTTCTCCCCCGATCCCTCAATCCCTTCTCTCTCTGGAACATACCACGTTCTTTCTTGACCACACTTACACTGTCCATTTCAATACCCGCCCTGGTAACTTATTCCACGACTCGATTTTGGGTGAATTCCTTCGTCCTCCTAGCTTCTTCCCCATTGTAACTTGTGCTGCCTGCCGTTTCAGCCCTTTCCACAAAGGAACACTTTGTCAATCCCCTTCACAATCTTGCAAACTTCATCGAGATCTCCTCAACTGCTCCCATTTCTAGAGTGGGAAAAAGGGAGATTTTGATTATCGAACACCTCCCCCGCTACAAGGAGTCCCAATGGTGAGATCCTGTCTTTTTAAGTCTAGTTACTGAGATTCGTATTCTACTTTGTTTAACTGATCAAATAAACATATTCACGGTTTCCACCAGACATTGCTGATCAATATTGCTGTATCCATTAAGCATCTCGCAGCATTGATTAATCGCTATGGGTCAACAGTAGGTGAGGTCAGTCCAAAGTGTGAGGTCTAATCGATCGTTTACTGGGGGCTCAGTGTCTGATGCTGACTTCAAATCTAATTTTTCTAATGCTTGAGGCAGAGTAATCCAGTTAAACAGTGATAGGATCTGCAGCTCAGAGACTGCACCAAATATCCTCACCCTGCAATTTGAACTTGGCAGTAATGAGGTGGTGGGAAATAAACACACAGAGGTGCCGGTGCTTGGGGCAGTGGATCAAAGAACTCAGTCTCACGTCCCCCAACACTCGACAAATAACTTGTAGACCAGACCTGTCTCCTGGATAATACTGGTGCTGGCTTTTAGTGTCCCTCTGCTTCTCTGCCCATCTCTCCCAAAGGTACGGACTCTCAGTGGGGTTCATTATCACATGAATCAGCAATAATTGACCCGAGTGGGACCTTGATGTTGACTCACGCTGGGTTATTGATGTGTGATGGTCACCGTGAACAGAAATTCTGGTCCATGAATTTTTTCTGGCCAGCCAAAGAGGCACTGACACAAGTGTAGGACTCTTCTACCTTCCTGACTGGGGTCAACTGCTTACATAAGAACATAAGAAATAGGAGCAGGAGTAGGTCATATGGCCCCTCGAGCCTGCTCCGCCATTTAATACGATCATGGACTCAGCTCCACTTCCCCGCCTGCTCCCCATAACCCCTTAATCCCTTATCGGTTAAGAAACTGTCTATCTCGCTCATAAAGTTATTCAATGTCCCAGCTTCCACAGCTCTCTGAGGCAGCGAATTCCAAAGATTTACAACCCTCTGAGAGAAGAAATTCCTCCTCATCTCTGTTTTAAATGGGCGACCACTTATTCTAAGATTATGCCCTCTAGTTCTAGCGCAGTCTACTGCTGGTGTCTAGGACCATCCTGCTTGTAGTAAACCAATACATTGCTCAGTAGGCAGTACAATTCCCACCTAAGCTGCTCTCCTTTTTATCGTGTGCTGCTTGCTGGGGCTCAGCATTTTCACAACTTGCTGCGTCTCCCAAACCCAATGGGGGCCACTCAGCTCCTGAGGTCTCAGCATTAAGGATAAATAGCAGCGCATTTGGAAAGCAGTGACAGGATCAGTCCAAGTCAGCATGGATTTATGAAAGGGAAATCATGCTTGACAAATCTTCTGGAATTTTTTGAGGATGTAACTAGTAGAGTGGACAAGGGAGAACCAGTGGATGTGGTATATTAGGACTTTCAAAAGGCCTTTGATAAGGTCCCACACAAGAGATTGGTGTGCAAAATCAAAGGACATGGTATTGGGGGTAATGTACTGGCGTGGATAGAGAACTGGTTGGCAGACAGGAAGCAGAGAGTCGGGTTAAACGGGTCTTTTTCGAAATGGGAGGCAGTGATTAGTGGAGTGCCGCAGGGCTCAGTGCTGGGACCCTAGCTCTTTACAATATACATCAATGATTTGGATGAAGGAATTGAGTGTAATATCTCCAAGTTTGCAGATGACACTAAGCTGGGTGGCAGTGTGAGCTGTGAGGAGGATGCTAAGAGGCTGCAGGGTGATTTGGACAGGTTAGGTGAATGGGCAAATGCAAGGCAGATGCAGTATAATGTAGATAAATGTGAGGTTATCCACTTTGGTGGCAAAAACACGAAGGCAGAATATTGTCTGAATGGCGGCAGATTAGGAAAAGGGGAGATGCAACGAGACCTGGGTGTCATGGTTCATCAGTCATTGAAAGTTGGCATGCAGGTACAGCAGGCGGTGAAGAAGGCAAATGGTATGTTGGCCTTCATAGCGAGGGGATTTGAGACTCGGAGCAGGGAGGTATTACTACAATTGTACAGGGCCTTGGTGAGGACTCACCTGGAATATTGTGTTCAGTTTTGGTGTCCTAATCTGAGGAAGGACGTTCTTGCTATTGAGGAAGTGCAGCGAAGGTTCACCAGACTGATTCCAGGGATGGCTGGACTGACATATGAGGAGAGACTGGATCAACTGGGCCTTTATACATGGAGTTTAGAAGGATGAGGGGATCTGATAGAAACGTATAATATTCTGACGGGACGGGACAGGTTAGATGCGGGAAGAATGTTCCCGATGTTGGGGAAGTCCAGAACCAGGGGACACAGTCTAAGGATAAGGGGTAGGCCATTTAGGACTGAGATGAGGAGAAACTTCTTCACTCAGAGAGTTGTTAACCTGTGGAATTCCCTGTCGCAGAGAGTTGTTGATGCCAATTCATTGGATATATTCAAGAGGGAGTTAGATATGGCCCTTACGGCTAAAGGGATCAAGGGGTATTGAGAGAAAGCAGGAAAGGGGGACTGAGGGAATGATCAGCCATGATCTTATTAAATGGCAGTGCAGGCTCGAAGGGCCGAATGACCTACTCCTGCACCTATTTTCTATGTTTCTATGTAAGCACGCCAGGGATTGTCGGCATACTGCTCGAAGTGCCTGCAGTGCCAGAGATTGGACACATTCGGCACGGTGTTGCCAGACCGAAAGGACAACTTTCTCTTCATCGCCCTCGATGCATTTATCTCTCCCTCTTCGCCCCTCCCCCACTCTCTGCTGTCTTTCATTCTCTCGCTCTTTCCCTCATACCACACTGCCTCAGTCGCCCGTTCTGTGCAGATTCATTGAACTTTACAGAACAAGAGGATCCATTTCCCTCGCCCCATCGTATCTCTCCCTCTCTCTCGCTGACTCTTACTTCTTTCTCTCTCTCACTCTCTTGTTCCCTCGCATTGCATTTCTTTCCATTTGCTTCCATTCTCTTTACCACAATTGAAAACCGTGGATCTTTCTTCCCCTCTGTGCCCCTCACATTCCCTCCCTCACCTCTCTCTTTCCCCTGTAAGGTGGCTATGTTACTGGACGGGCAATCCAAAGGCCTGGACTAGTGATCCGGAGAATGTGGCTTAAATTGCACATTCCCTCCGCGGATTGTTGCAAAAACCCAACGGGTTCACTAATGTCCTTCAGGGAAGGAAACCTGCCGCCCTTACCCGGTCTAGGCCTACACGTGACTCCAGTCCACACACCAACATGGTTGACTCTTAACTCTTAAACGGCTCAGCAAGACACTCGGTTGAATCAAACTGTCCAAGAAGGCGGCTCACCACCACCTTCTCAAGGGGCAATTAGGGATGGGCAATAAAGGCCGGCCTTGCCAGCGATGCCCACATCCGAAGAATGCATAAAAATAACATTTGAAATGAAAGTATATAACCACTCAATGCACTAATGAATTCAGCATTAATCAACGGAATGGAGCGCTAACAGTCTGTGCTAATGGCAGTGACTAAGTGAACAGTAAGTTCCCAGTGTGGCTATGGGGAGAGGGTTTGTGAGGTTGTAAGTACCATTCCCTCTGACATACTCCAACCCGCCTGTCCATTTATTGCTCAGCTTATCGCTTCCCAAAGGCATTCTGTAGCAAAAGTTAATAAAATATATTTATTATATATATAAAAGACAGTCGGACAATCAGTTCCGGGCTGGAAACTCATGATTGCCGGACTGGTGCTCACAAAGCATTTATCAAACATTTTCTGTCTTCCAAGTGGGCTTTGCCTTGGATCAGTGCCACACCATCTTCCAGAGTCATTTATCACGGCAAATAACACACTCCCAAGACGGCTGAAAGGCTCCATGTGATATCTGGTGCATGTGGCTTGAGTTGTACTTTCCTGTGGTGTGGGTGCCACTCTGCCCTGTAGACATCGCCTCCTCCCCCTCCCCCTCCCCCCTCCCACCCCGAGGAGCTGGGTTGAGACTGTGTCGAATGGCCATCGAGAGGAGACTTTCATCGCTGCCATTAGGGCTGGATTCGAACTCAGCTCATAGCTACCAGAGGTGAATCCATGTGCTCCCGGAGCAATAATGATCAGTATGGGCGGGGCCACATTGTCCGCATGCCCCGACACAAGACTCCCAAAGCAAGCGCTTTACTCGGAACTCCGACACGGCAAGCGAGCCCCAGGTGGGAAGAGGAAACGTTACAAGGACACCCTCAAAGCCTCCCTGATAAAATGCAAAATCCCCACCGACACCTGGGAGTCCCTGGCCAAGGACCTCCCTAAGTGGAGGAGAAGCATCTGGGAAGGCGCTGAGCACCTCGAGTCTCTTCACCGGGAACAAGCGGAAGCCAAGTGCAGACAGCAGAAGGAGCATACATCAATCCAAGCACCCGTCCCTCCAACCACCGTCTGCCCCACCTGTGACATAGACTGTAGGTTCCTCATTGGACTCATCAGTCACTTGAGAACTGATATTAGTGTGGAAGCAAGTCATCTTCGACTCCGGGGCACTGCCTGAGAAGAAGAATGAGCAGTATAATAGTATGTGTTCTGCTTTAACCACTGTCAGTGGGAGTCAATGACTCGTGGTTGGGTACGGTTCCTTCACTATCATCATCTCACTACTAAGTCTTCATTGTTGGGTCAGGACAGCGCTGGTCAGAAAGCTATCTGACCCTTACGCAGCCGGGGAGGGGTAGGGGAGGGGGGGAGGAGGGGTCATCGTGGCTGAGCCTTATCTTGTCCACACCTGACATCCAAACTCCTGCATTGGGCAGCAGGGACACACTAGGTAATGGGGACACTGGGCAATGGGGGTACACTGGGCAATGGGGGTACACTGGGCAATGGGGGTACACTGGGCAATGGGGACACTGGGTAATGGGGATACAATGGGTAATGGGGCACTGGATAATGGTGACACACTGGTTAATGGGGACATTGTGTAATGGGGACACACTGGGTAATGGGGACGCACCGGGTAATGGAGACACTGTGCAATGGGGACACAATGGGTAATGGGGACACACTGGGTAATGGGGACACTGGATAAAGGGGACACAATGGGACACTGGGAAATGGGGATACACTGGGTAATGGGGACACTGGGTAATGAGGACACACTGGGTAATGGGGACTGGGTAATGTGGACACTGGGCAGCGGGGACACACTGGGTAATGGGGACACTGTATAAAGGGGACACACTGGGTAATGTGGACACTGGGCAATGTGGACACACTGGGTAATGGGAAAATTGGATAATGGGGAAAATTGGGACACTGGATAATGAGGACAATGGGGACACTGGGTTATGGGGCCACACTGGTTAATGGGGACTCTGGATAATGGGGATACTCTGGGTAATGGTGGCACTGGATAATGGGGGCCGTCTGGGCAATGGGGACACACTGGTTAATGGGGACGCACTGGGCAATGGGGACACACTGGGCAATGGGGGTACACTGGGTAATGGGGACACACTGGGTAATGAGGACACTGGGCAATAGGGACACAATGGGTAATGGGGACGCAATGAGTAATGGGGACACAATGGGTAATGGGGACACACTGGGTAATGGGAACACTGGATAAAGGGGACACAATGGGACACTGGGCTATGGGGATACATTGGGTAATGGGGACACTGGGTAATGAAGACACACTGGGTAATGGGAACAAACCGGGCAATGGACACACACTGGGTAAGGGGGCACTGGGCAATGAGGGCACACTGGGCAATGGGGGCACTGGGTAATGGGGGCACACTGGGCAATGGGGATACACTAGGCAATGGGACCACACTGGGTAATGGGTACACTGGGCAATGGGGACACTGGGTATTGGGGGTACACTGGGCAATGGGGACACACTGGGCAATGGGGACACACTGGGCAATGGGAACACTGGATAAAGGGGACACAATGGGACACTGGGTAATGAAGACACACTGGGTAATGGGAACACACCGGGCAATGAGCACACACTGGGTAAGGGGGATACTGGGTAATGGGGCACACTGGCTAATGGGGGCACACTGGGCAATGGGGACACACTGGGCAATGGGGACACACTGGGCAATGCTGACACTGGGAAATGGGGACACTGGGTAATGGGAACACACTGGGTAATGGGGACACATTGGGTTATGGGAACACTGGGCAATGTGGACACACTGGGCAATGGGGGCACAATCGGTGATGGGGACACTGGGTAATGGGGACCCAATGGGCAATGGGACCCACTGGGTAATGGGGAAACTGGGTCAGGGGACACATTGAGTTATGGGGACACACTGGGTAATGGGACACACTGGGCAATGGGGACACAATGGGCAATGGGGACACACTGGGCAATGGGGACACACTGGGCAATGCTGACACTGGGAAATGGGGACACTGGGTAATGGGAACACACTGAGTAATGGAAACACACTGGGTAATGGGGACACATTGGGTTATGGGAACACTGGGCAATGTGGACACACTGGGCAATGGGGGCACAATCGGTGATGGGGACACTGGGTAATGGGAACCCAATGGGCAATGGGACCCACTGGGTAATGGGGAAACTGGGTCATGGGGACACATTGAGTTATGGGGACACACTGGGTAATGGGACACACTGGGCAATGGGGACACAATGGGCAATGGGGGCACAATGGGTGATGGGGACACTGGGTAATGGGGTCCCACTGGGCAATGGGACCCACTGGGTAATGGGGAAACTGGGTAATGGGGACACATTGAGTTATGGGGACACACTGGGTAAGGGACACACTGGGTAATGGGGACACATTGGGTTATGGGAACACTGGGCAATGTGGACACACTGGGTAATGGGGGCACAATGGGTGATGGGGACACTGGGTAATGGGAACCCACTGGGTAATGGGACACACTGGGCAATGGGGGCACACTGGGAAATGGGGACACACTGGACATTGGGGACACTGGGCAATGGGGATGCACTGGGTAATGGGACACACTGGGCATTGGGGGCACTGGGCAATGGGGACACACTGGCTAATGGGGACACACTGGTTAATGGGGATACACTGGGTAATGGGGGGACACTGGGTAATTGGGGGACACTGGGCAATGGGGACACATTGAGTTATGGGGACACACTGGGTAAGGGACACACTGGGTAATGGGGACACATTGGGTTATGGGAACACTGGGCAATGTGGACACACTGGGTAATGGGAGCACAATGGGTGATGGGGACACTGGGTAATGGGAACCCACTGGGTAATGGGGCACACTGGGCAATGGGGACACACTGGGAAATGGGGACACACTGGACATTGGGGACACTGGGCAATGGGGATGCACTGGGTAATGGGACACACTGGGCATTGGGGGCACTGGGCAATGGGGACACACTGGCTAATGGGGACACACTGGTTAATGGGGACACTGGGAAATGGGGATGCACTGGGTAATGGGACACACTGGGCATTGGGGGCACTGGGCAATGGGGACACACTGACTAATGGGGACACACTGGTTAATGGGGATAAACTGGGTAATGGGGGGGCACTGGGTAATTGGGGGACACTGGGCAATGGGGACACATTGAGTTATGGGGACACACTGGGTAAGGGACACACTGGGTAATGGGGACACATTGGGTTATGGGAACACTGGGCAATGTGGACACACTGGGTAATGGGAGCACAATGGGTGATGGGGACACTGGGTAATGGGAACCCACTGGGTAATGGGGCACACTGGGCAATGGGGACACACTGGGAAATGGGGACACACTGGACATTGGGGACACTGGGCAATGGGGATGCACTGGGTAATGGGACACACTGGGCATTGGGGGCACTGGGCAATGGGGACACACTGGCTAATGGGGACACACTGGTTAATGGGGACACTGGGCAATGGGGACGCACTGGACAATGAGCACACACTTGTTATGGGGGACACTGGGTAAGGGACACACTGGGTAATGGGGACACATTGGGTTATGGGAACACTGGGCAATGTGGACACACTGGGTAATGGGGGCACAATGGGTGATGGGGACACTGGGTAATGGGAACCCACTGGGTAATGGGACACACTGGGCAATGGGGACACCCTGGGAAATGGGGACACACTGGACATTGGGTACACTGGGCAATGGGGATGCACTGGGTAATGGGACACACTGGACATTGGGGGCACTGGGCAATGGGGACACACTGGCTAATGGGGACACACTGGGTAATGGGGATACACTGGGTAATGGGGGACACTGGGTAATGGGGGGACACTGGGCAATGGGGACACACTGGGTAATGGGGACACATTGGGTAATGGGGACACATTGGGTAATGGGGACACTGGGTAATGGGAACACACTGGGTAATGGGAACACACTGGGTAATGGGGACACATTGGGTTATGGGGACACTGGGCAATGTAGACACACTGGACAATGAACACACACTGGTTATGGGGGACACTGGGTAATGGGGCACACTGGGTAATGGGGACACTGGGTAATGATGACACTGGGCAATGGGAACATACTAGGCAATGGGGGCAATGGGTAATGGGGACACTGGTTAATGGGGGCAACTGAGCAATGGGGACACACAGGGCAATGGGGATACACTGGGTAATGGGGACACTGGGAAATGGGGACACTGGGTAATGGGAACATACAGTGTTATGGGAACACACTGGATAATGGGAACACACTGGGTAATGGGGACACATTGGGTTATGGGGACACTGGGTAATGGGGCACACTGGGTAATGGGGACACTGGGTAATGATGACACTGGGCAATGGGGACATACTAGGCATTGAGGGCAATGGGTAATGGGGACACTGGTTAATGGGGGCACACTGGGCAATGGGGACACACTGGGCAATGGGGACACACTGGGTAATGGGGACACTGGGAAATGGGGACACTGGGAAATGGGGACACTGGGAAATGGGAACACACTGGGTAATGGGAACACACTGGATAATGGAAACACACTGGGTAATGGGGGCGCATTGGGTTATGGGGACACTGGGTAATGGGGCACACTGGGTAATGGGGACACTGGGTAATGATGACACTGGGCAATGGGGACATACTAGGCAATGGGGGCAATGGGTAATGGGGACACTGGTTAATGGGGGCACACTGGGCAATGGGGACACACTGGGCAATGGGGACACACTGGGTAATGGGGACACTGGGAAATGGGGACACTGGGAAATGGGGACACTGGGAAATGGGAACACACTGGATAATGGGAACACACTGGGTAATGGGGACACATTGGGTTATGGGGACACTGGGCAATGTGGACACACTGGGCAATGGGGGCACAATAGGTGATGGGGTCACTGGGTAATGGGGACCCACTGGGCAATGGGGACTCACTAGGTAATGGGGAAACTGGGTAATGCGGACACATTGAGTTATGGGGACACTGGGCAATGGGGACACACTGGGTGATGGGGACACTGGGCAATGGGGACACAATGGGTAATGGGGACACTGGACAATGGGGACCCACTGGGCAATGGGGACACATTGGGCAATGGGGACACACTGGGCAATGGGGGTACACTGGGAAATGGGGACGCACTGGGCAATGGGGATGCACTGGGCAATGGGACACACTGGGTAATGGGGACACACTGGGTAATGGGACACACTGGGCATTGGGGACACACAGGGCAATGGGGACACTGGGAAATGGGGACACTGGGTAATGGGAACACACTGGGTAATGGGGACACATTGGGTTATGGGGACACTGGGCAATGTGGAAACACTGGGCAATGGGGGCACAATAGGTGATGGGGTCACTGGGTAATGGGGACACATTGAGTTATGGACACACTGGGCAATGGGGACACACTGGGCAATGGGGACACTGGGCAATGGGGATGCACTGGGCAATGAGCACACACTGGGTAAGGGGGACACTGGGTAATGGGGCACACTGGGTAATGGGGACACTGGGTAATGATGACACTGGGCAATGGGGACACTGGGCAATGGGGATGCACTGGGCAATGAGCACACACTGCGTAAGGGGGACACTGGGTAATGGGGACACTGGTTAATGGGGGCACACTGGGCAATGGGGGCACACTGGGTAATGGGGACACTGGGAAATGAGAACACTGGGTAATGGGAACACACTGGGTAATGGGGAAACTGGGTAATGGGGACACATTGAGTTATGGGGACACTGGGCAATGGAGACACACTGGGTAATGGGGACACTGGACAATGGGGAAACACTGGGCAATGGGGTAACACTGGGCAATGGGGACACACTGGGCAATGGGGGCACACTGGGTAATGGGGACATAATGGGCAATGGGGACACACTGGGCAATGGGGATGCACTGGGCAATGGGGATGCACTGGGCAATGGGGACGCACTGGGCAATAGGACACACTGGGTAATGGGGACACACTGGGTAATGTGACACACTGGGCATTGGGTACACACTGGGCAATGGGGACACTGGGCAATGGGGACGCACTGGGCAATGGGGATGCACTGGGTAATGGGGACACACGGCCAATGGGGACACACTGGTCAATGGGCACATACTGGGCAATGGGGACACACTGGGCAATGGGGACACACTGGGCAATGGGGACACTGGGTAATGGGGGCACGCTGGGTAATGGGGACACGCTGGGTAATGGGGACACGCTGGGTAATGGGGACACGCTGGGTAATGGGAACACATTGGGCAATGGGGACGCACTGGGCAATGGGGATGCACTGGGTAATGGGACACACTGGGCATTGGGGATACTGGGCAATGGGGACACACTGGCTAATGGGGACACACTGGCTAATGGGGACACACTAGGCAATGGGGGCAATGGGTAATGGGGACACTGGGTAATGGAGGCACACTGGACAATGGGGACACACTGGATAATGGGGACACACTGGGTAATGGGACACACTGGACAATGTGGACACACTGGGCAATGGGGACACACTGGGCAATGGGGACGCTGGGTAATGGGGACACGCTGGATAATGGGGACACACTGGGCAATGGGGCACACTGGGCAATGGGGACACACTGGGCAATGGGTACACTGGGTAATAGGGACGCTCTGGGTAATGGGGACACACTAGGCAATGGGGGCAATGGGTAATGGGGACACTGGGTAATGGAGGCACTCTGGACAATGGGGACACACTGGGTAATGGGGACACACTGGGTAATGGGACACACTGGACAATGTGGACACACTGGGCAATGGGGACACACTGGGCAATGGGGACACTGGGTAATGGGGACACGCTGGATAATGGGGACTCACTTGGCAATGGGGACACACTGTGTAATGGGGCACACTGTGTAATGGGGACCCACTGGGTAATGAGGACCCACTGGATAATGGAGGCCGTCTGGGCAATGGGGACTCACTGGTTAATGGGGACGCACTGGTTAATGGGGACACACTGGGCAATGGGGTACACTGGGTAATGGGGACTGGGTAATGTGGACACTGAGCAGCGGAGACACACTGGGTAATGGGGATACTGTATTAAGGGGACACACTGGGTAATGTGGACACTGGGCAATGTGGACACACTGGGTAATGGGGAAATTGGATAATGGGGACAATTGGGACACTGGATAATGAGGACGATGGGGACACTGGGTTATGGGGCCACACTGGGTAATGGGGACCCTGGATAATGGGGACACTCTGGGTAATGGTGGCACTGGATAATGGGTAATGGGGACACTGGGTAATGGAGGCACTCTGGACAATGGGGACACACTGGGTAATGGGAACACACTGGGTAATGGGACACACTGGACAATGTGGACACACTGGGCAATGGGGGGACACTGGGAAATGGGGACACTGGGTAATGGGGACACGCTGGATAATGGGGACACACTGGGCAATGGGGACACACTGTGTAATGGGGGCACACTGTGTAATGGGGAACCACTGGGTAATGAGGACCCACTGGATAATGGGGGCCGTCTGGGCAATGGGGACACACTGGTTAATGGGGACGCACTGGTTAATGGGGACACACTGGGCAATGGAGGTACACTGGGTAATGGGGACTGGGTAATGTGGACACTGGGCAGCGGAGACACACTGGGTAATGGGGATACTGTATTAAGGGGACACACTGGGTAATGTGGACACTGGGCAATGTGGACACACTGGGTAATGGGGAAATTGGATAATGGGGACAATTGGGACACTGGATAATGAGGACGATGGGGACACTGGGTTATGGGGCCACACTGGGTAATGGGGACCCTGGATAATGGGGACACTCTGGGTAATGGTGGCACTGGATAATGGGGCCGTCTGGGCAATGGGGACACACTGGTTAATGGGGACGCACTGGGCAATGGGGACACACTGGGCAATGGGTGTACTCTGGGTAATCGGGACACAATGGGTAATGGGGACACTGGGTAATGAAGACACACTGGGTAATGGGGGCACACTGGGCAATGGGGACACACTGGGCAATGGGAACACACTGGGTAATGGGTACACTGGGCAACGGGGACACACTGGGCAATGGGGACACACTGGGTAATGGGAACACTGGATAAAGGGGACACAATGGGACACTGGGCAATGAAGACACACTGGGTAATGG
This sequence comes from Pristiophorus japonicus, assembly GCF_044704955.1. NCBI lineage: Eukaryota > Metazoa > Chordata > Chondrichthyes > Pristiophoridae > Pristiophorus > Pristiophorus japonicus. The sequence continues at coordinate 183,102,279 of NC_091991.1, read as the reverse complement.
GAACACACCGGGCAATAAGCACACACTGGGTAAGGTGGTCACTGGGTAATGGGGCACACTGGGTAATGATGACACTGGGCAATGGGGACACATTGGGCAATGGGGACACACTGGGCAATGGGGACACACTGGGCAATGGGGAAACTGGGAAATGGAGACACTGGGTAATGGGAACACACTGAGTAATGGGAACACACTGGGTAATGGGGACACATTGGGTTATGGGATCACTGGGCAATGTGGACACACTGGGCAATGGGGGCACAATCGGTGATGGGGACACTGGGTAATGGGGACCCACTGGGCAATGGGACCCACTGGGTAATGGGGAAACTGGGTAATGGGGACACATTGAGTTAGGGGGACACACTGGGTAATGGGACACACTGGGCAATGGGGACACACTGGGCAATGGGGGCACAATGGGTGATGGGGACACTGGTTAATGGGGACACATTGAGTTATGGGGACACATTGGGTAATGGGACACACTGGGTAATGGGGACACATTGGGTTATGAGAACACTGGGCAATGGGGACACAATGGGCAAAGGGGACACAATGGGTGATGGGGACACTGGGTAATGGGGACCCAATGGGCAATGCGACACACTGGGCAATGGGGACGCACTGGGTAATGGGATACACTGGGTAATGGGGACACACTGGGTAATGGGACACACTGGGCAATGGGGACACACTGGGCAAAGGGGACACACTGGGCATTGGGGACACTGGGCAATGGGGACGCACTGGCTAATGGGGACACACTGGGTAATGGGGATACACTGGATAATGGGGACACACTGGGTAATGGGGACACACTGGGTTATGGGGACACACTCTGCAATGGGGACACACTGGGCAATGGGGACACACTGGGTAATGGGAACACACTGGGCAATGGGAACACACTGGGTAATGGGGACACATTGGGTTATGGGGACACTGGGCAATGTGGACACACTGGGCAATGGGGACACTGGGCAATGGGGACGCAATGGGCAATGAGCACTTACTGGGTAAGGGGGAAACTGGGTAATGGGGCACACTGGATAATGGGGACACTGGGTAATGATGACACTGGGCAATGGGGACACACTAGGCAATGGGGGCAATGGGTAATGGGGACACTGGTTAATGGGGGCACACTGGGCAATGGGGACACTGGGTAATGGGGACACGCTGGATAATAGGGACACACTGGGCAATGGGGCACACTGGGCAATGGGGACACACTGGGCAATGGGTACACTGGGTAATAGGGACGCTCTGGGTAATGGGGACACACTAGGCAATGGGGGCAATGGGTAATGGGGACACTGGGTAATGGAGGCACTCTGGACAATGGGGACACATTGGGTAATGGGGACACTGGGCAATGGGAACACACTGGGTAATGGGAACACACTGGGTAATGGGAACACACTGGGTTATGGGGACACTGGGCAATGTGGACACACTGGGCAATGGGGACACTGGGCAATGGGGACGCAATGGGCAATGAGCACACACTGGGTAAGGGGGACACTGGGTAATGGGGCACACTGGATAATGGGGACACTGGGTAATGATGACACTGGGCAATGGGGACACACTAGGCAATGGGGGCAATGGGTAATGGGGACACTGGTTAATGGGGGCACACTGGGCAATGGGGACACACTGGGTAATGGGACACACTGGACAATGTGGACACACTGGGCAATGGGGACACACTGGGCAATGGGGACACTGGGTAATGGGGACACGCTGGATAATGGGGACACACTGGGCAATGGGGCACACTGGGCAATGGGGACACACTGGGCAATGGGTACACTGGGTAATAGGGACGCTCTGGGTAATGGGGACACACTTGGCAATGGGGGCAATGGGTAATGGGGACACTGGGTAATGGAGGCACTCTGGACAATAGGGACACACTGGGTAATGGGGACACACTGGACAATGTGGACACACTGGGCAATGGGGACACACTGGGCAATGGGGACACACTGGGCAATGGGGACACGCTGGATAATGGGGACACACTGGGCAATGGGGACACACTGTGTAATGGGGGCACACTGTGTAATGGGGACCCACTGGGTAATGAGGACCCACTGGATAATGGAGGCCGTCTGGGCAATGGGGACACACTGGGCAATGGGGACACACTGGGTAATGGGGACACTGGGCAATGGGAACACACTGGGTAATGGGGACACATTGGGTTATGGGGACACTGGGCAATGTGGACACACTGGGCAATGGGGACACTGGGCAATGGGGACGCAATGGGCAATGAGCACACACTGGGTAAGGGGGACACTGGGTAATGGGGCACACTGGATAATGGGGACACTGGGTAATGATGACACTGGGCAATGGGGACACACTAGGCAATGGGGGCAATGGGTAATGGGGGCACTGGTTAATGGGGGCACACTGGGCAATGGGGACACACTGGGCAATGGGGACACACTGGGTAATGGGGCACACTGGACAATGGGGACACACTGGGTAATGGGGACACACTGGGTAATGGGGACACACTGGCTAATGGGACACACTGGCTAATGGGGACACACTGGCCAATGGGGACACACTGACCAATGGGGACACACAGGGCAATGGAGGCACACTGGGCAATGGGGACACTGGGAAATGGGACACACTGGGCATTGGGGACACTGGGCAATGGGGACACTGGGTAATGGGGACACGCTGGATAATGGGATCACACTGGGCAATGGGGACACACTGTGTAATGGGGGCACACTGTGTAATGGGGATCCACTGGGTAATGAGGACCCACTGGATAATGGAGGCCGTCTGGGCAATGGGGACACACTGGGTAATGGGGACACACTGGGTAATGGGACACACTGGACAATGTGGACACACTGGGCAATGGGGACACACTGGGCAATGGGGACACTGGGTAATGGGGACACGCTGGATAATGGGGACACACTGGGCAATGGGGACACACTGTGTAATGGGGGCACACTGTGTAATGGGGACCCACTGGGTAATGAGGACCCACTGGATAATGGAGGCCGTCTGGGCAATGGGGACACACTGGTTCATGGGGACGCACTGGTTAATGGGGACACACTGGGCAATGGGGGTACACTGGGTAATGGGGACTGGGTAATGTGGACACTGGGCAGCGCAGACACACTGGGTAATGGGGATACTGTATTAAGGGGACACACTGGGTAATGTGGACACTGGGCAATGTGGACACACTTGGTAATGGGGAAATTGGATAATGGGGACGATTGGGACACTGGATAATGAGGACGATGGGGACACTGGGTTATGGGGCCACACTGGGTAATGGGGACCCTGGATAATGGGGACACTCTGGGTAATTGTGGCACTGGATAATGGGGCCGTCTGGGCAATGGGGACACACTGGTTAATGGGGACGCAGGGCAATGGGGACACACTGGGCAATGGGCGTACTCTGGGTAATCGGCACACAATGGGTAATGGGGACACTGGGAAATGAAGACACACTGGGTAATGGGGACACACTGGGCAATGGGGCACTGGGTAATGGGGGCACTTAGTAATGAGGGCACACTGGGCAATGGGGACACACTAGGCAATGGGAACACACTGGGTAATGGGTACACTGGGCAATGGGGACACTGGGTATTGGGGGTACACTGGGCAATGGGGACACACTGGGCAATGGGGACACACTGGGTAATGGGAACACTGGATAAAGGGGACACAATGGGACACTGGGCAATGAAGACACACTGGGTAATGGGAACACACCGGGCAATGAGCACACACTGGGTAAGGTGGTCACTGGGTAATGGGGCACACTGGGTAATGATGACACTGGGCAATGGGGACACTGGGTAATGGGGGCACATTGGGCAATGGGGACACACTGGGCAATGGGGACACACTGGGCAATGGGGAAACTGGGAAATGGAGACACTGGGTAATGGGAACACACTGAGTAATGGGAACACACTGGGTAATGGGGACACATTGGGTTATGGGATCACTGGGCAATGTGGACACACTGGGCAATGGGGGCACAATCGGTGATGGGGACACTGGGTAATGGGGACCCACTGGGCAATGGGACCCACTGGGTAATGGGGAAACTGGGTAATGGGGACACATTGAGTTAGGGGGACACACTGGGTAATGGGACACACTGGGCAATGGGGACACACTGGGCAATGGGGGCACAATGGGTGATGGGGACACTGGTTAATGGGGACACATTGAGTTATGGGGACACATTGGGTAATGGGACACACTGGGTAATGGGGACACATTGGGTTATGAGAACACTGGGCAATGGGGACACAATGGGCAATGGGAACACACTGGCTAATGGGGACACACTGGGTAATGGGGATACACTGGATAATGGGGATACACTGGATAATGGGGACACACTGGGTAATGGGGACACACTGGGTTATGGGGACACACTCAGCAATGGGGACACACTGGGCAATGGGGACACACTGGGTAATGGGGACACTGGGCAATGGGAACACACTGGGTAATGGGAACACACTGGGTAATGGGAACACACTGGGTAATGGGGACACATTGGGTTATGGGGACACTGGGCAATATGGACACACTGGGCAATGGGGACACTGGGCAATGGGGACGCAATGGGCAATGAGCACACACTGGGTAAGGGGGACACTGGGTAATGGGGCACACTGGATAATGGGGACACTGGGTAATGATGACACTGGGCAATGGGGACACACTAGGCAATGGGGGCAATGGGTAATGGGGACACTGGTTAATGGGGGCACACTGGGCAATGGGAACACACCGGGCAATGAGCACACACTGGGTAAGGTGGTCACTGGGTAATGGGGCACACTGGGTAATGATGACACTGGGCAATGGGGACACATTGGGCAATGGGGACACACTGGGCAATGGGGACACACTGGGCAATGGGGAAACTGGGAAATGGAGACACTGGGTAATGGGAACACACTGAGTAATGGGAACACACTGGGTAATGGGGACACATTGGGTTATGGGATCACTGGGCAATGTGGACACACTGGGCAATGGGGGCACAATCGGTGATGGGGACACTGGGTAATGGGGACCCACTGGGCAATGGGACCCACTGGGTAATGGGGAAACTGGGTAATGGGGACACATTGAGTTAGGGGGACACACTGGGTAATGGGACACACTGGGCAATGGGGACACACTGGGCAATGGGGGCACAATGGGTGATGGGGACACTGGTTAATGGGGACACATTGAGTTATGGGGACACATTGGGTAATGGGACACACTGGGTAATGGGGACACATTGGGTTATGAGAACACTGGGCAATGGGGACACAATGGGCAAAGGGGACACAATGGGTGATGGGGACACTGGGTAATGGGGACCCAATGGGCAATGCGACACACTGGGCAATGGGGACGCACTGGGTAATGGGATACACTGGGTAATGGGGACACACTGGGTAATGGGACACACTGGGCAATGGGGACACACTGGGCAAAGGGGACACACTGGGCATTGGGGACACTGGGCAATGGGGACGCACTGGCTAATGGGGACACACTGGGTAATGGGGATACACTGGATAATGGGGACACACTGGGTAATGGGGACACACTGGGTTATGGGGACACACTCTGCAATGGAGACACACTGGGCAATGGGGACACACTGGGTAATGGGAACACACTGGGCAATGGGAACACACTGGGTAATGGGGACACATTGGGTTATGGGGACACTGGGCAATGTGGACACACTGGGCAATGGGGACACTGGGCAATGGGGACGCAATGGGCAATGAGCACTTACTGGGTAAGGGGGAAACTGGGTAATGGGGCACACTGGATAATGGGGACACTGGGTAATGATGACACTGGGCAATGGGGACACACTAGGCAATGGGGGCAATGGGTAATGGGGACACTGGTTAATGGGGGCACACTGGGCAATGGGGACACACTGGGTAATGGGACACACTGGACAATGTGGACACACTGGGCAATGGGGACACACTGGGCAATGGGGACACTGGGTAATGGGGACACGCTGGATAATAGGGACACACTGGGCAATGGGGCACACTGGGCAATGGGGACACACTGGGCAATGGGTACACTGGGTAATAGGGACGCTCTGGGTAATGGGGACACACTAGGCAATGGGGGCAATGGGTAATGGGGACACTGGGTAATGGAGGCACTCTGGACAATGGGGACACATTGGGTAATGGGGACACTGGGCAATGGGAACACACTGGGTAATGGGAACACACTGGGTAATGGGAACACACTGGGTAATGGGGACACATTGGGTTATGGGGACACTGGGCAATGTGGACACACTGGGCAATGGGGACACTGGGCAATGGGGACGCAATGGGCAATGAGCACACACTGGGTAAGGGGGACACTGGGTAATGGGGCACACTGGATAATGGGGACACTGGGTAATGATGACACTGGGCAATGGGGACACACTAGGCAATGGGGGCAATGGGTAATGGGGACACTGGTTAATGGGGGCACACTGGGCAATGGGGACACACTGGGTAATGGGACACACTGGACAATGTGGACACACTGGGCAATGGGGACACACTGGGCAATGGGGACACTGGGTAATGGGGACACGCTGGATAATGGGGACACACTGGGCAATGGGGCACACTGGGCAATGGGGACACACTGGGCAATGGGTACACTGGGTAATAGGGACGCTCTGGGTAATGGGGACACACTTGGCAATGGGGGCAATGGGTAATGGGGACACTGGGTAATGGAGGCACTCTGGACAATAGGGACACACTGGGTAATGGGGACACACTGGACAATGTGGACACACTGGGCAATGGGGACACACTGGGCAATGGGGACACACTGGACAATGGGGACACGCTGGATAATGGGGACACACTGGGCAATGGGGACACACTGTGTAATGGGGGCACACTGTGTAATGGGGACCCGCTGGGTAATGAGGACCCACTGGATAATGGAGGCCGTCTGGGCAATGGGGACACACTGGGCAATGGGGACACACTGGGTAATGGGGACACTGGGCAATGGGAACACACTGGGTAATGGGGACACATTGGGTTATGGGGACACTGGGCAATGTGGACACACTGGGCAATGGGGACACTGGGCAATGGGGACGCAATGGGCAATGAGCACACACTGGGTAAGGGGGACACTGGGTAATGGGGCACACTGGATAATGGGGACACTGGGTAATGATGACACTGGGCAATGGGGACACACTAGGCAATGGGGGCAATGGGTAATGGGGGCACTGGTTAATGGGGGCACACTGGGCAATGGGGACACACTGGGCAATGGGGACACACTGGGTAATGGGGCACACTGGACAATGGGGACACACTGGGTAATGGGGACACACTGGGTAATGGGGACACACTGGCTAATGGGACACACTGGCTAATGGGGACACACTGGCCAATGGGGACACACTGACCAATGGGGACACACAGGGCAATGGAGGCACACTGGGCAATGGGGACACTGGGAAATGGGACACACTGGGCATTGGGGACACTGGGCAATGGGGACACTGGGTAATGGGGACACGCTGGATAATGGGATCACACTGGGCAATGGGGACACACTGTGTAATGGGGGCACACTGTGTAATGGGGACCCACTGGGTAATGAGGACCCACTGGATAATGGAGGCCGTCTGGGCAATGGGGACACACTGGGTAATGGGGACACACTGGGTAATGGGACACACTGGACAATGTGGACACACTGGGCAATGGGGACACACTGGGCAATGGGGACACTGGGTAATGGGGACACGCTGGATAATGGGGACACACTGGGCAATGGGGACACACTGTGTAATGGGGGCACACTGTGTAATGGGGACCCACTGGGTAATGAGGACCCACTGGATAATGGAGGCCGTCTGGGCAATGGGGACACACTGGTTCATGGGGACGCACTGGTTAATGGGGACACACTGGGCAATGGGGGTACACTGGGTAATGGGGACTGGGTAATGTGGACACTGGGCAGCGCAGACACACTGGGTAATGGGGATACTGTATTAAGGGGACACACTGGGTAATGTGGACACTGGGCAATGTGGACACACTTGGTAATGGGGAAATTGGATAATGGGGACGATTGGGACACTGGATAATGAGGACGATGGGGACACTGGGTTATGGGGCCACACTGGGTAATGGGGACCCTGGATAATGGGGACACTCTGGGTAATTGTGGCACTGGATAATGGGGCCGTCTGGGCAATGGGGACACACTGGTTAATGGGGACGCAGGGCAATGGGGACACACTGGGCAATGGGCGTACTCTGGGTAATCGGGACACAATGGGTAATGGGGACACTGGGAAATGAAGACACACTGGGTAATGGGGACACACTGGGCAATGGGGCACTGGGTAATGGGGGCACTTAGTAATGAGGGCACACTGGGCAATGGGGACACACTAGGCAATGGGAACACACTGGGTAATGGGTACACTGGGCAATGGGGACACTGGGTATTGGGGGTACACTGGGCAATGGGGACACACTGGGCAATGGGGACACACTGGGTAATGGGAACACTGGATAAAGGGGACACAATGGGACACTGGGCAATGAAGACACACTGGGTAATGGGAACACACCGGGCAATGAGCACACACTGGGTAAGGTGGTCACTGGGTAATGGGGCACACTGGGTAATGATGACACTGGGCAATGGGGACACTGGGTAATGGGGGCACATTGGGCAATGGGGACACACTGGGCAATGGGGACACACTGGGCAATGGGGAAACTGGGAAATGGAGACACTGGGTAATGGGAACACACTGAGTAATGGGAACACACTGGGTAATGGGGACACATTGGGTTATGGGATCACTGGGCAATGTGGACACACTGGGCAATGGGGGCACAATTGGTGATGGGGACACTGGGTAATGGGGACCCACTGGGCAATGGGACCCACTGGGTAATGGGGAAACTGGGTAATGGGGACACATTGAGTTAGGGGGACACACTGGGTAATGGGACACACTGGGCAATGGGGACACACTGGGCAATGGGGGCACAATGGGTGATGGGGACACTGGTTAATGGGGACACATTGAGTTATGGGGACACATTGGGTAATGGGACACACTGGGTAATGGGGACACATTGGGTTATGAGAACACTGGGCAATGGGGACACAATGGGCAAAGGGGACACAATGGGTAATGGGGACACTGGGCAATGGGAACACACTGGCTAATGGGGACACACTGGGTAATGGGGATACACTGGATAATGGGGATACACTGGATAATGGGGACACACTGGGTAATGGGGACACACTGGGTTATGGGGACACACTCAGCAATGGGGACACACTCAGCAATGGGGACACACTGGGTAATGGGGACACTGGGCAATGGGAACACACTGGGTAATGGGAACACACTGGGTAATGGGAACACACTGGGTAATGGGGACACATTGGGTTATGGGGACACTGGGCAATATGGACACACTGGGCAATGGGGACACTGGGCAATGGGGACGCAATGGGCAATGAGCACACACTGGGTAAGGGGGACACTGGGTAATGGGGCACACTGGATAATGGGGACACTGGGTAATGATGACACTGGGCAATGGGGACACACTAGGCAATGGGGGCAATGGGTAATGGGGACACTGGTTAATGGGGGCACACTGGGCAATGGGGACACACTGGGCAATGGGGACACACTGGGTAATGGGGCACACTGGACAATGGGGACACACTGGGTAATGAGACACACTGGGTAATGGGGACACACTGGGTAATGGGACACACTGGGCAATGGGGACACACTGGGCAATGGGGACACACTGGGCATTGGGGACACTGGGCAATGGGGACACACTGGCTAATGGGGACACACTTGGTAATGGGGACACACTGGGTAATGGGGACACACGCGGCAATGGGGACACACTGGACAATGGGGACACACTGGGTAATGGGGACACTGGGAAATGGGAACACACTGGGTAATGGAACACACTGGGTAATGGGTACACACTGGGTAATGGGGACACATTGGGTTATGGGGACACTGGGCAATGAGCACATACTGGGTAAGGGGGACACTGGGCAATGGGGATGCACTGGGCAATGAGCACACACTGGGTAAGGGGGACACTGGGTAATGGGGCACACTGGGTAATGGGGACACTGGGTAATGATGACACTGGGCAATGGGGACACACTAGGCAATGGGGGCAATGGGTAATGGGGACACTGGTTAATGGGGGCACACTGGGCAATGGGGACACACTGGGCAATGGGGACACACTGGGCAATGGGGACACACTGGGTAATGGGGCACACTGGACAATGGGGACACACTGGGTAATGGGGACACACTAGGCAACGGGGGCAATGGGTAATGGGGACACTGGTTAATAGGGGTACACTGGGCAATGGGGACACACTGGGCAATGGGGACACACTGGGTAATGGGAACACTGGATAAAGGGGACACAATGGGACACTGGGCAATGAAGACACACTGGGTAATGGGAACACACCGGGCAATGAGCACACACTGGGTAAGGTGGTCACTGCGTAATGGGGCACACTGGGTAATGATGACACTGGGCAATGGGGACACTGGGTAATGGGGGCACATTGGGCAATGGGGACACACTGGGCAATGGGGACACACTGGGCAATGGGGAAACTGGGAAATGGAGACACTGGGTAATGGGAACACACTGAGTAATGGGAACACACTGGGTAATGGGGACACATTGGGTTATGGGATCACTGGGCAATGTGGACACACTGGGCAATGGGGGCACAATCGGTGATGGGGACACTGGGTAATGGGGACCCACTGGGCAATGGGACCCACTGGGTAATGGGGAAACTGGGTAATGGGGACACATTGAGTTAGGGGGACACACTGGGTAATGGGACACACTGGGCAATGGGGACACACTGGGCAATGGGGGCACAATGGGTGATGGGGACACTGGTTAATGGGGACACATTGAGTTATGGGGACACATTGGGTAATGGGACACACTGGGTAATGGGGACACATTGGGTTATGAGAACACTGGGCAATGGGGACACAATGGGCAAAGGGGACACAATGGGTGATGGGGACACTGGGTAATGGGGACCCAATGGGCAATGCGACACACTGGGCAATGGGGACGCACTGGGTAATGGGATACACTGGGTAATGGGGACACACTGGGTAATGGGACACACTGGGCAATGGGGACACACTGGGCATTGGGGACACTGGGCAATGGGGACACACTGGCTAATGGGGACACACTGGGTAATGGGGATACACTGCAAAATGGGGACACACTGGGTAATGGGGACACACTGGGTTATGGGGACACACTCAGCAATGGGGGCACACTGGGCAATGGGGACACACTGGGTAATGGGGACACTGGGCAATGGGAACACACTGGGTAATGGGAACACACTGGGTAATGGGAACACACTGGGTAATGGGGACACATTGGGTAAGGGGGACACTGGGTAATGGGGCACACTGGATAATGGGGACACTGGGTAATGATGACACTGGGCAATGGGGACACACTAGGCAATGGGGGCAATGGGTAATGGGGACACTGGTTAATGGGGGCACACTGGGCAATGGGGACACACTGGGCAATGGGGACACACTGGGTAATGGGGCACACTGGACAATGGGGACACACTGGGTAATGAGACACACTGGGTAATGGGGACACACTGGGTAATGGGACACACTGGGCAATGGGGACACACTGGGCAATGGGGACACACTGGGCATTGGGGACACTGGGCAATGGGGACACACTGGCTAATGGGGACACACTTGGTAATGGGGACACACTGGGTAATGGGGACACACGCGGCAATGGGGACACACTGGACAATGGGGACACACTGGGTAATGGGGACACTGGGAAATGGGAACACACTGGGTAATGGAACACACTGGGTAATGGGTACACACTGGGTAATGGGGACACATTGGGTTATGGGGACACTGGGCAATGAGCACATACTGGGTAAGGGGGACACTGGGCAATGGGGATGCACTGGGCAATGAGCACACACTGGGTAAGGGGGACACTGGGTAATGGGGCACACTGGGTAATGGGGACACTGGGTAATGATGACACTGGGCAATGGGGACACACTAGGCAATGGGGGCAATGGGTAATGGGGACACTGGTTAATGGGGGCACACTGGGCAATGGGGACACACTGGGCAATGGGGACACACTGGGCAATGGGGACACACTGGGTAATGGGGCACACTGGACAATGGGGACACACTGGGTAATGGGGACACACTAGGCAACGGGGGCAATGGGTAATGGGGACACTGGTTAATAGGGGTACACTGGGCAATGGGGACACACTGGGCAATGGGGACACACTGGGTAATGGGAACACTGGATAAAGGGGACACAATGGGACACTGGGCAATGAAGACACACTGGGTAATGGGAACACACCGGGCAATGAGCACACACTGGGTAAGGTGGTCACTGCGTAATGGGGCACACTGGGTAATGATGACACTGGGCAATGGGGACACTGGGTAATGGGGGCACATTGGGCAATGGGGACACACTGGGCAATGGGGACACACTGGGCAATGGGGAAACTGGGAAATGGAGACACTGGGTAATGGGAACACACTGAGTAATGGGAACACACTGGGTAATGGGGACACATTGGGTTATGGGATCACTGGGCAATGTGGACACACTGGGCAATGGGGGCACAATCGGTGATGGGGACACTGGGTAATGGGGACCCACTGGGCAATGGGACCCACTGGGTAATGGGGAAACTGGGTAATGGGGACACATTGAGTTAGGGGGACACACTGGGTAATGGGACACACTGGGCAATGGGGACACACTGGGCAATGGGGGCACAATGGGTGATGGGGACACTGGTTAATGGGGACACATTGAGTTATGGGGACACATTGGGTAATGGGACACACTGGGTAATGGGGACACATTGGGTTATGAGAACACTGGGCAATGGGGACACAATGGGCAAAGGGGACACAATGGGTGATGGGGACACTGGGTAATGGGGACCCAATGGGCAATGCGACACACTGGGCAATGGGGACGCACTGGGTAATGGGATACACTGGGTAATGGGGACACACTGGGTAATGGGACACACTGGGCAATGGGGACACACTGGGCATTGGGGACACTGGGCAATGGGGACACACTGGCTAATGGGGACACACTGGGTAATGGGGATACACTGCAAAATGGGGACACACTGGGTAATGGGGACACACTGGGTTATGGGGACACACTCAGCAATGGGGGCACACTGGGCAATGGGGACACACTGGGTAATGGGGACACTGGGCAATGGGAACACACTGGGTAATGGGAACACACTGGGTAATGGGAACACACTGGGTAATGGGGACACATTGGGTTATGGGGACACTGGGCAATGTGGACACACTGGGCAATGGGGACACTGGGCAATGGGGACGCAATGGACAATGAGCACACACTGGGTAAGGGGGACACTGGGTAATAAGGCACACTGGATAATGGGGACACTGGGTAATGATGACACTGGGCAATGGGGACACACTAGGCAATGGGGGCAATGGGTAATGGGGACACTTGTTAATGGGGGCACACTGGGCAATGGGGACACACTGGGCAATGGGGACACACTGGGTAATGGGGCACACTGGACAATGGGGGCACACTGGACAATGGGGACACACTGGGTAATGGGGACACACTGGGTAATGGGGACACACTGGGTAATGGGACAAACTGGCTAATGGGGACACACTGGCCAAAGGGGACACACTGACCAATGGGGACACACTGGGCAATGGAGGCACACTGGGCAATGGGGACACTGGGAAATGGGACACACTGGGCATTGGGGACACTGGGCAATGGGGACACACTGGCTAATGGGGACACACTGGCTAATGGGGACATACTAGGCAATGGGGACACTGGGTAATGGAGGCACACTGGACAATGGGGACACACTGGGTAATGGGGACACACTGGGTAATGGGGACACACTGGGTAATGGGACACACTGGGCAATGTGGACACACTGGACAATGGGGGCACAATGGGCAATGGGGCACACTGGGCAATGGGGACACACTGGGCAATGGGTACACTGGGTAATGGGGACACGCTGGGTAATGGGGACACAATGGGCAATGGGTGCACACTGTGTAATGGGGACACACTGTGTAATGGGGGCACACTGTGTAATGGGGACACACTGGGTAATGGGGACACTGGATAATGGAGGCCGTCTGGGCAATGGGGACACACTGGCTAATGGGGACGCACTGGGCAATGGGGACACACTGGGCAATGGGGGTACACTGGGTAATGGGGACTGGGTAATGTGGACACTGGGCAGCGGGGACACACTGGGTAATGGGGACACTGTATAAAAGGGCCACACTGGGTAATGTGGACACTGGGCAATGTGGACACACTGGGTAATGGGGAAATTGGATAATGGGGACAATTGGGACACTGGATAATGAGGACAATGGGGACACTGGGTTATGGGGCCACACTGGGTAATGGGGACCCTGGATAATGGGGACACTCTGGGTCATGGTGGCACTGGATAATAGGGGCCGTCTGGGCAATGGGGACACACTGGTTAATGGGGACACACTGGGTAATGGGAACACTGGGCAATAGGGACACAAAGGGTAATGGGGACACAATGGGTAATGGGGACACTGGGTAATGAAGATGCACTGGGTAATGGGAACACACCGGGCAATGGGCACACACTGGGTAAGGGGGCACTGGGTAATGGGGACACATTGGGCAATGTGGCACTGGGTAATGGGGGCACTGGGTAATGGGGGCACACTGGGCAATGGGGACACACTAGGCAATGGGAACACACTGGGTAATGAGTACACTGGGCAATGGGGACACTGGGTATTGGGGGTACACTGGGCAATGGGGACACACTGGGCAATGGGGACACACTGGGCAATGGGGACACACTGGGTAATGGGAACACTGGATAAAGGGGACACAATGGGACACTGGGTAATGAAGACACACTGGGTAATGGGAACACACCGGGCAATGAGCACACACTGGGTAAGGGGGTCACTGGGTAATGGGGCACACTGAGTAATGATGACACTGGGCAATGGGGACACTGGGCAATGGGGACACACTGGGCAATGGGGACACACTGGGCAATGGGGACACTGGGAAATGGGGACACTGGGTAATGGGAACACACTGAGTAATGGGAACACACTGGGTAATGGGGACAAATTGGGTTATGGGAACACTGGGCAATGTGGACACACTGGGCAATGGGGGCACAATGGGTGATAGGGACACTGGGTAATGGGGTCCCACTGGGCAATGGGACCCACTGGGTAATGGGGAAACTGGTTAATGGGGACACATTGAGTTATGGGGACACACTGGGTAATGGGACACACTGGGTAATGGAGACACATTGGGTTATGGGAACACTGGGCAATGGGGACACAATGGGCAATGGGGTCACAATGGGTGATGGGGACGCACTGGGTAATGGGACACACTGGGTAATGGGGACACACTGGGTAATGGGACACACTGGGCAATGGGGACACACTGGGCAATGGGGACACACTGGGCATTGGGGACACTGGGCAATGGGGACACACTGGCTAATGGGGACACACTGGGTAATGGGGACACACGCGGCAATGGGGACATACTGGGCAATGGGGACACACTGGGTAATGGGGACACTGGGAAATGGGAACACACTGGGTAATGGAACACACTGGGTAATGGAACACACTGGGTAATGGGTACACACTGGGTAATGGGGACACATTGGGTTATGGGGACACTGGGCAATGTGGACACACTGGGCAATGGGGACACTGGGCAATGGGGATGCACTGGGCAATGAGCACACACTGGGTAAGGGGGACACTGGGCAATGGGGATGCACTGGGCAATGAGCACACACTGGGTAAGGGGGACACTGGGTAATGGGGCACACTGGGTAATGGGGACACTGGGTAATGATGACACTGGGCAATGGGGACACACTAGGCAATGGGGGCAATGGGTAATGGGGACACTGGTTAATGGAGGCACACTGAGCAATGGGGACACACTGGGCAATGGGGACACACTGGGCAATGGGGACACACTGGGTAATGGGGCACACTGGACAATGGGGACACACTGGGTAATGGGGACACACTGGGTAATGGGGACACACTAGGCAATGGGGGCAATGGGTAATGGGGATACTGGTTAATGGGGGTACACTGGGCAATGGGGACACACTGGGCAATGGGGACACACTGGGTAATGGGGCACACTGGGTAATGGGGACACACTGGGTAATGCGACCCACTGGCTAATGGGGACACACTGGCCAATGGGGACACACTGACCAATGGAGACACACTGAGCAATGGGGACACGATGGGTAATGGGGACACGCTGGGTAATGGGGACACGCTGGGTAATGGAGACACACTGGGTAATAGGGAGACACTGGGCAATGGGGACACTGGGAAATGGGACACACTGGGCATTGGGGACACTGGGCAATGGGGACACACTGGCAAATGGGGACACACTAGGCAATGGGGGCAATGGGTAATGGGGACACTGGGTAATGGAGGCATACTGGACAATAGGGACACACTGGGTAATGGGGACACACTGGGTAATGGGGACACACTGGGTAATGGGGACACACTGGACAATGTGGACACACTGGACAATGGGGACACACTGGGCAATGGGGACACACTGGGCAATGGGGACACTGGGTGATGGGGACACACTAGGCAATGGGGGCAATGGGTAATGGGGATACTGGTTAATGGGGGTACACTGGGCAATGGGGACACACTGGGCAATGGGGACACACTGGGTAATGGGGCACACTGGGTAATGGGGACACACTGGGTAATGCGACCCACTGGCTAATGGGGACACACTGGCCAATGGGGACACACTGACCAATGGAGACACACTGAGCAATGGGGACACGATGGGTAATGGGGACACGCTGGGTAATGGGGACACGCTGGGTAATGGAGACACACTGGGTAATAGGGAGACACTGGGCAATGGGGACACTGGGAAATGGGACACACTGGGCATTGGGGACACTGGGCAATGGGGACACACTGGCAAATGGGGACACACTAGGCAATGGGGGCAATGGGTAATGGGGACACTGGGTAATGGAGGCATACTGGGTAATGGGGACACACTGGGTAATGGGGACACACTGGGTAATGGGGACACACTGGGTAATGGGGACACACTGGACAATGTGGACACACTGGACAATGGGGACACACTGGGCAATGGGGACACACTGGGCAATGGGGACACTGGGTGATGGGGACACGCTGGATAATGGGGACACACTGGGCAATGGGTACACTGGATAATGGGGACACTCTGGGTAATGGGGACACACTGGGCAATGGGGACACACTGGGCAATGGGGACACACTGTGTAATGGGGGCACACTGTGTAATGTGGGCACACTGGGTAATGGGGACACTGGATAATGGAGGCCGTCTGGGCAATGGGGACACACTGGTTAATGGGGACGCACTGGGCAATGGGGACACACTGGGCAATGGGGGTACACTGGGTAATGGGGACTGGGTAATGTGGACACTGGGCAGCGGGGACACACTGGGTAATGGGGATACTGTATAAAGGGGACACACTGGATAATGTGGACACTGGGCAATGTGGACACACTGGGTTATGGGGAAATTGGATAATGGGGACAATTGGGACACTGGATAATGAGGACAATGGGGACACTGGGTTATGGGGCCACACTGGGCAATGGGGACCCTGGATAATGGGGACACTCTGGGTAATGGTGGCACTGGATAATGGAGCCGTCTGTGCAATAGGGACACACTGGTTAATGGGAACGCACTGGGCAATGGAGACGTACTGGGCAATGGGGGTACTCTGGGTAATGGGGACACACTGGCTAATGGCGACACTGGGCAATAGCGACACAATGGGTAATGGGGACACAATGGGTAATGGGGACACTGGGTAATGAAGACACACTGGGTAATGGGAACACACCGGGCAATGGGCACACGCTGGGTAAGGGGGCACACTGGACAATGAGGACACACTGGCTAATGGGGACACACTGGCCAATGGGGACACACTTGTCAATGGGGACACACTGGGCAATGGAGACACACTGGGCAATGGGGACACTGGGTAATGGGGACACGCTGGGTAATGGGGACACGCTGGGTAATGGGGACACACTGGGCAATAGGGACACACTGGGCAATGGGGACACACTGGGTAATGGGACACACTGGGCATTGGGGACACTGGGCAATGAGGACACACTGGCTAATGGGGACACACTGGCTAATGGGGACACACTGGGTAATGGGGCACACTGGACAATGGGGACACACTGGATAATGGGCACACACTGGGTAATGGGACACACTGGGCAATGTGGACACACTGGGCAATGGGGACACACTGGGCAATGGGGACACACTGGGCAATGGGAACACTGGATAAAGGGGACACAATGGGACACTGGGTAATGAAGACACACTGGGTAATGGGAACACACCGGGCAATGAGCACACACTGGGTAAGGGGGTCACTGGGTAATGGGGCACACTGGGTAATGATGACACTGGGCAATGGGGACACTGGGTAATGGGGGCACATTGGGCAATGGGACCCACTGGGTAATGGGGAAACTGGTTAATGGGGACACATTGAGTTATGGGGACACACTGGGTAATGGGACACACTGGGTAATGGGGACACATTGGGTTATGGGAAGACTGGGCAATGGGGACACAATGGGCAATGGGGACACAATGGGTGATGGGGACACTGGGTAATGGGGACCCAATGGGCAATGGGACACACTGGGCAATGGGGACACACTGGGCAATGGGGACACACTGGGCAATGGGGACACACTGGGCATTGGGGACACTGGGCAATGGGGACACACTGGCTAATGGGGATACACTGGGTAATGGGGACACACTGGGTAATGGGGACACACTGGGTAATGGGGACACACTCGGCAATGGGGACACACTGGGCAATGGGGACACACTGGGTAATGGGGACACTGGGAAATGGGAACACACTGGGTAATGGGAACACACTGGGCAATGGGAACACACTGGGTAATGGGGACACATTGGGTTATGGGGACACTGGGCAATGTGGACACACTGGGCAATGGGGACACTGGGCAATGGGGACGCACTGGGCAATGAGCACACACTGGGTAAGTTGAACACTGGGTAATGGGGCACACTGGGTAATGGGGACACTGGGTAATGATGACACTGGGCAATGGGGACACACTAGGCAATGGAGGCAATGGGTAATGGGGACACTGGTTAATGGGGGCACACTGGGCAATGGGGACACACTGGGCAATGGGGACACACTGGGTAATGGGACACACTGGACAATGGGGACACACTGGGTAATGGGAACACACTGGGTAATGGGGACACACTGGGTAATGGGACACACTGGCTAATGGGGACACACTGGCCAATGGGGACACACTGACCAATGGGGACACACTGACCAATGGAGACACACTAAGCAATGGGGACACACTGGGTAATGGGGACACGCTGGGTAATGGGGACATGCTGGGTAATGGGGACATGCTGGGTAATAGGGACACACTGGGCAATGGGGCACACTGGGCAATGGGGACACTGGGAAATGAGAACACTGGTTCATGGGAACACACTGGGTAATGGGAACACACTGGGTAATGGGGACACATTGGGTTATGGGGACACTGGGAAATGTGGACACACTGGGCAATGGGGACACTGGGCAATGGGGACGCAGTGGGCAATGAGCACACACTGGGTAAGGGGGGCACTGGGTAATGGGGAACAGTGGGTAATGGGGACACTGGGTAATGATGACACTGGGCAATGGGGACACACTAGGCAATGGGGGCAATAGATAATGGGGACACACTGGTTAATGGGGGCACACTGGGCAATGGGGACACACTGGGTAATGGGGACACACTGGGTAATGGGGACACACTGGGTAATGGGGACACACTGGTCAATGGGGACACACTGGGCAATGGAGACACACTGGGCAATGGGGACACACTGGGCAATGGGGACACTGGGTAATGGGGACACGCTGGGTAATGGGGACACGCTAGGTAATGGGGACACGCTGGGTAATGGGGACACACTGGGCAATAGGGACACACTGGGCAATGTGGACACACTGGGCAATGGGGACACACTGGGTAATAGGGACACACTGGGTAATGGGGACACGCTGGGTAATGGGGACACACTGGGTAATAGGGACACACTGGGCAATGGGGGCACACTGGGCAATGGGGCACACTGGACAATGGGGACAGACTTGGTAATGGGCACACACTGGATAATGGGACACACTGGGCAATGTAGACACACTGGTCAATGGGGACACACTGAGCAATGTGGACACACTGGGCAATGGAGACACACTGAGCAATGGGGACACGCTGGGTAATGGGGACACGCTGGGTAATGGGGACACACTGGGTAATAGGGACACACTGGGCATTGGGGGCACACTGGGCAATGGGGACACTGGGAAATGGGGACACTGGGTCATGGGAACACACTGGGTAATGGGAACACACTGGGTAATGGGGACACATTGGGTTATGGGGACACTGGGCAATGTGGACACACTGGGCAATGGGGACACTGGGCAATGGGGGCGCACTGGGCAATGAGCACACACTGGGTAAGGGGGGCACTGGGTAATGGGGCACATTGGGTAATGGGGACACTAGGTAATGATGACACTGGGCAATGGGGACACACTAGGCAATGGGGGCAATGGGTAATGGGGTCACTGGTTAATGGGGGCACACTGGGAAATGGGGACACACTGGGCAATGGAGACACACTGGGCAATGGGGACACACTGGGCAATGGGGACACACTGGGTAATGGGGACACACTGGCTAATGGCGACACACTTGTCAATGGGGACACACTGGGCAATGGAGACACACTGGGCAATGGGGACACTGGGTAATGGGGGCACGCTGGGTAATGGGGACACGCTGGGTAATGGGGACACGCTGGGTAATGGGGACACACTGGGCAATAGGGACACACTGGGCAATGGGGCACACTGGGTAATGGGACACACTGGGCATTGGGGACACTGGGCAATGGGGACACACTGGCTAATGGGGACACACTGGGTAATGGGGACACACTGGGTAATGGGAACACACTGGGTAATGGGAACACACTGGGTAATGGGGCACACTGGACAATGGGGACACACTGGGTAATGGGCACACACTGGGTAATGGGACACACTGGGCAATGTGGACACACTGGGCAATGGGGACACACTGAGCAATGGGGACACACTGGGCAATGGGGACACACTGTGTAATAGGGACACACTGGGTAATGGGGACACACTGGGTAATGGGGACACACTGGGTAATGGGGACACACTTGGTAATGGGGACACTGGGCAGCGGGACACTGGGCAGTGGTCAGGAGCAGGAGCCTGAGTGTTCCCCTCTCGAATGCACTCATGCAACTTGTCATCAGGTCAGCCAATGCAGCACGGGGGTCAAATACGGGGTCTTCCTGGTCTTTGAAGGGACAGTGCATTTACCCCCAAGGTTGCGGATTGCTGCAGTGCCTTCTGCTGAACATAGTAGCCAAGACTCCCCAAAGCCTTTTCACCATCTACAAGACACAAGTCAGGAGTGTGATGGAATACTCTCCACTTGCCTGGATGAGTGCAGCTCCAACAACACTCGAGAAGCTCGACACCATCCAGGACAAAGCAGCCACTTGCTCGGCATCCCATCCACCACCTTCAACACTCACTCCCTCCACCACCGGCGCCCCCTGGCTGAAGTGTGCACCATCTACAAGATGCACTGCAGCAACTCGCCAAGGCTTCTTCGGCAGCACCTCCCAAACCCGCGACCTCTACCCCCTAGAAGGACAAGGGCAGCAGGCGCATGGGAACACCACCACCTCCACGTTCCCCTCCCAGTCACACACCATCCTGACTGGGAAATATATCGGCCGTTCCTTCATCGTCGCTGGGTCACAATCCTGGAACTCCCTCCCTAACAGCACTGTGGGAGCACCTTCACCACACGGACTGCAGCGGTTCAAGAAGGCGGCTCACCACCACCTTCTCAAGGGGCAATTAGGGATGGGCAATAAATGCCGGCCTTGCCAGCGACGCCCACATCCCAGGAACAAATAAACAATAATAATTTCCTCGGAGCAGAATTGACGGTAAATTCTTTCACTGAAACAATAATCTTAAAACAAGGAGAGATTTTAGTGTGACTTATAATAGAAGTTTTATGGCACAGGTGATTGCTAACACACTCTGTGCTTCACCAAGCATATATTTATTATAATATAATTACAAAAGAATATGTGAACCATATCAGCTATTGTGTGTGAGAAGCGGACCCTGACTGTAAAATACAGACACAGCTAAAGAGCACAGTGCTGACAATCACCTTCACACACACCCGCTAATTCAGCACCCAGTAAACACCAGTCTCTGTAATCGCTGGCACACCACACAATTCAATATTATTTATGCTGCCTTTCAGAACAGCATTCAGCCCACTTCTTAGAGAAATACACATTCTGGCATCAATGCTTATTTTTCTGCTGATATTCCCCTTCTCTTTGTGCTATGTGAATCCCCTTTCCTCTCTCGGTCTGTCTCTCCTCACTCGTCCCTCTCTGCCCCCTCTGCCCAGTCACTTTCTCACTCTGTCTTTCTTCTCTCAGCCTTCCCATTCCTTATCTTCTCCGACCCATCCTCTCATCTCACGTCGCCGCCCACCCCCCCCATCCCACACTCTCTGCCCTGCACGTCCCTCCTGCTCCCTCCCTTCTAACTTACCTTCTTCACAGCCTCTCTCTCCAACTCCCTTCCCAATCTCTCCTCATCCTCCAGCTCCCCTGTCCCACTACTTGCAACACTCGCCACCTCAGAGCTGCCTTTCCCCCCACCTTACCCCCACTTTCGCTCTCCCCTTCTCTCTCTGCCCAGCTCTGAGGGGTAGGTGGGAATTCAGGCGATGGAGTAATACGGGAGAGTGGGCAGCCCGATATGCATCGCTCCCCATTCTTATTTCCATTGAAGACTCGATATCGCCCGTTATACATTGACACACAACGTGAGGGGAAGGGGATAGTGTGAGGGGAGGGAGAGGGGAGTGCGAGGGGAGGGTTGGGGGGAGTGTGAGGGGAGGGTTAGGGGGGAGTGTAAGGGGAGGGGGAGGGGGTAGTATGAGGGGAGGGGGAGGGGAGTGCGAGGGGAGGGTTGGGGGGAGTGTGAGGGGAGGGAGAGGGGGGAGTGTGAGGGGAGGGGGAGGGGGAGTATGAGGGGAGGGGGAGTGGGGAGTGTGAGGGGAGGGTTGGGGGGAGTGTGAGGGGGGAGTGCGAGGGGAGGGGAGTGGGGAGTGTGAGGGGATGGGGTAGTATGAGGGGAGGGGAGGGTGGAGTGCGAGGAGAGGGGGAGTATGAGGGGAGGGGAGGGGGGAGTGCGAGGGGATGGGGAGTGTGAGGGGAGGGGAGGAGGAGGGGGATAAATTACAGCTCAGCCCCAATGTGCAGACACTCTGTAAGTGCACTGGCTCCCACCTGCTCTCACTGCACTGACTAACTCGCCCGCTAGCTCTGGCCACCGTCCCCTTTCTGTCTTGGTCTCCCTCGGATGCCCTAACAATGATACTGAGTCTCTCTCTTTAAAAGGGGTCCCTGATGATCAGCGGTAGCTGTATCTGTCCCATTGGGGAAGGAATGCTGTCAGATAATTGTCTCTTTTGACATCCCGTGCAGCTTCTCAGGATTGCAGCTTCAGTTTGCTGGTCTTTCCAGGGTCGATTATGGGCTAAGTGCTAAATACTGTATATTGACATTCCCAGTATTAGCCATGCAGATCCTGAGCCCTCGCTGTTGACCCTCTGAGCTCGCTGCCAACTCACAGCCAGGGGCTCAGTCACCGAGCTGTGCAGAGGACAGCCAAACTGAAGTGAGTAAAGAAAGGAGAGCAACCATTATTTGTCGTTCCTTTCCTTTGAATACATCTTATCGAAACGTATAAGATTATGAGGGGGCTCGACAAGGTGGATGCAGAGAGGATGTTTCCACTGATGGGGGAGACTAGAACTAGAGGGCATGATCTTAAAATAAGGGGCTGCCCATTTAAAACTGAGACGAGGAGAAATTTCTTCTCTCAGATGGTTGTAAATCTGTGGAATGTGCTGCCTCAGAGAGCTGTGGAAGCTGGGACATTAAATAAATTTAAGACAGAGATAGACAGTTTCTTAACCGATAAGGGGATAAGGTGTTATGGGGAGCGGGCAGGGAATTGGAGCTGGGACCATGATCAGATCAGCCATGATCATATTGAATGGCGGAGCAGGCTCGAGGGGCCGTATGGCCGACTCCTGCTCCTATTTCTTATGTTCTTATGTCCCTATGTCCCGTGCCTCCATCCCCACCTCATTCATGGGGCGGGGGGAGTAGCAGGGGGGCGGGGGGGGGTGACCTGTTTCTCCATTTCTCCATCAATGCCCGAGGACATCTGAAGGCATTGTGCTGGTGTGTCCAGTGCTGCTGCAGCCAGATCTCCACATATCAACGGTCAGCCGCATTGAGCTGAAACATGGGTTCTGGGGAAGTGCGTGAACTCGAAGCCCAAGCTTCTCACATAGGCCTGACAGAGAGCATAAGGGGGTGATTTTAACTGAGCACATCGGGTGGGAAACGTGCTGAGTCGAGATTGCCCGCCTGTTTTACACACCTCCTGATTTTACTTTCCATCGATACCGATAGCAGGTAAAATGGAGCGTCTGTATAACTGATGGCCAATCAGATGCCACCAGACACCCACCGGGGGGGAGGTGAGAATTATTCCCATTATAACAGGGAGTTCAAACACCCAAAATGCTGGGGTAAAGGCAAATGGTATGTTACACCTCGCCCAATTCAACTCCTTTACCAAGATGGCGTCTTGCGCTAGCTGTGGGCTAAACCAACGTTGCAGCTTGACACTCCATCTTGACCACATCAGAGGCTCTTTAGTCATGGAATCATAGAATAGTTTCTTTTAAAGGCTCAGTGACAAAGGTACTGCGTAAACGTCTGTCTAACAGCTCGCCTATTTGGCAAAATAATGGGGAACAGGGAAATGGCAGAGACGTTGAACAAATATTTTGTATCGGTCTTCACGGTAGAAGACACTAAAAACATCCCAATAGTGGATAATCAAGGTGCTATAGGGAGGGAGGAACTTAATACAATCACTATCACTATCACTCAGTAAAATAATGGGACTAAAGGCAGCCAACTCCCCTGGACCTGATGCCTTACATCCTAGGGTCTTAAAAGAAGTGGCTGCAGAGATAGTGGATGCATTGGTTGTAATCTACCAAAATTCCCTGGATTCTGGGGAGGTCCCAGCGGATTGGAAAACCGCAAATATAACGCCCCTATTTAAAAAAGGAGGCAGACAGAAAGCAGGAAACTATAGACCAGTTAGCTTAACATCTGTTGTTGGGAAAATGCTGGAGTCCATTATTAAGGAAGAAGTAGCGGGACATTTGAAAAAACATAATTCAATCAAGTAGTGTCAGCATGGTTTTATGAAAGGGAAATCATGTTTGACAAATTTGCTGGAGTTCTTTGAGTATGTAACGAGCAGGGTGGATAAGGGGGAACCAGTGGATGTGGTGTATTTGGATTTCCAGAAGGGATTTGATAAGGTGCCACATAAAAGGTTACTGCACAAGATAAAATTTCACGGAGTTGGGGGTAATATATTAGCATGGATAGAGGATTGGCTAACTAACAGAGAACAGAGAGTCGGGATAAATGGGTCAATTTCCAGTTGGTAAACAGTAATTAGTGGGGTGCCGCAGGGATCGGTGCTGGGGCCTCAACAATATTAATGACTTGGATGAAGGGACCGAGTGTAATGTACCCAAGTTTGCTGATGATACAAAGATGGATGGGAAAGCAAATTGTGAGGAGGACACAAAAAATCTGCTGCAGTACAGAGGGACCTGGGGGTCCTTGTACATGAAACACAAAAAGTTAGTATGCAGGTACAGCAAGTGATCAGAAAGGCAAATGGAATGTTGGCCTTTATAGCAAGGGGGATAGAGTATAAAAGCAGAGAAGTCCTGCTACAACTGTACAGGGTATTGGTGAGGCCACACCTGGAGTACTGCGTACAGTTATGGTCTCCGTATTTAAGGAAGGATATACTTGCATTGGAGGCTGTTCAGAGAAGGTTCACTCGGTTGATTCCAGAGATGAGGGGGTTGACTTATGAGGATAGGTTGAGTAGGTTGGGCCTGTACTCATTGGAGTTCAGCAGAATGAGAGGTGATTTTATCTAAACATAAGATAATGAGGGGGCTCGACAAGATGGATGCAGAGAATATATTTCCACTCATAGGGGCAACTAAAACTAGGGGACATAGTCTCAGAATAAGGGGCCGCCCATTTAAAACTGAGATGAGGAGGAATTTCTTCTCTAAGGGTTGTGAATCTGTGGAATTCTCTGCCCCAGAGAGCTGTGGAGGCTGGGTCATTGAATATATTTAAGGTGGAGATAGACAGATTTTTGAGCGATAAGGGCATAAAGGGTTATGGGGAGCGGGCGGGGAAGTGGAGCTGAGTCCATGGTCAGATCTTATTGAATGGCGGAAATGGCTCGAGGGGCCAGGTGGCCGACTCCTGCTCCTAATTCTTGTGTTCTTATGTTCTTAAACACCTGTACACGTACTGTCCAACATCTCCCATCTACTGTTGTAGAATGTACCAATATCTCGCAAAGATTCCGAATACCTTTCCCCTACAGAGGAGAAGAATCCCTTTCTGGACTTTTAAAATGAGTTTAAAGGGGCAGACGAAGCCTGTGGGGGAAAAAAGGGGATGCATTCATGGAGACCCCCCCCCCCCCACCCCCCAGTGTTTGGACTCATAGGAAAGGGAATTCAAAATGGACCTAGTTTACAGAAGCTTGAGATCCCCTAAACATCTCTGGGAAGGAGCATATCAATTTTAAGATTCTACAACATTTTGGCTGCGAAAAAGAGTTACCGAATACAGGAGGTGGGGCTAACCTCTGTGAAGCAAATTCATGTATTAAGGATCCCAGACTGTCTGGGGGAACTGTGCAACACCAATTCACCCCCCTAAGAGATAATCAAATTACCCAATCAAGCACAATGGAAATCATGGGCCCAACTAGATGGCCAGGAAACTGGACAATCCAAAAACAATGCAAAACCAGTGATAGCACATCATCACACCCTAATCGAGTTACTGCTGACTAGCCCACCAAAAACACTGACAAAGGAGACATTTGAAAATCAATGGACAGAACAGTTTAAACAAAGCCCAAGAACTGATTTGGCGTGAAGATAAGGCAGCCTGTTTTAATATAATTGAAGTCCTGTTCTGGCAGTTAGGTATGCTTCTAGAGACACTAATAAGTTAGCAGTCTTGTTGCATAAGTTCTACAGTTCTTCAGAAGAGCCACAGTTTAAAGCCCTTCCGTCACGATAAACTTAGGTGCTGGAATCAGTATAATTTCCCCTCGGGCTGTACTTGTAAACTTTTTGTATACATAGAGCACCATGATCTGAAAATACCTATGTAGTGCCATGTATAATGCAAGTTCTGTTTAGTAATGTATGTTGCAAAGAAATGTAACAGTACCCTCACCCATTCCGTGTACCGTATAGTGCCACTAGTAAATTAATTTGATGACTGTATTACAATGTATCCTGGATTGTACTGAAATGTACCTCGAAATGTAAAGCAAGCAAATGAATTGAACGGAACTGCCGTCAGCATCCAAATGTATTGTATGGAATTGCTGGCCACATCCAAATGTACTGAACTGTCTTCCAATGTATTGTGCACATTTTTATACGAATAAAGTATATTTTGAAATTAAAAAAAAGTTCTACACCAGCCGCGAAAAGTGGGACCCTGAAACATTGGCGAAAGGAAATCTCTAAAACCCAGAAGGACAGCACCACGACAGCAAACAGGCTTTCAAAACGACTATCGGAAAGTTTCGAACCATCGCGACCATTCAAACAGTCAACCGGAACCAACCCGACAAAAGCGAAGAAAAAACAAAGATTTTTCCACTCTACAAGCTGGTCTTACAGAACGTGGACAACTAAGGCAAACCCCAAGGACAACTAAGGCGAATCCTGGAGTTGGAACTGTCAAAAGGGGATTGGTGAGCATAGCCCCTGAACCCCCCAAAGCTATGACTTAGTTAGTTCGGGGAATTGGGAGGGGGGAGGCTGGGATAACTGGTGTAAATGTATCTGAATTCTCCTCTTTACCCTATTTAGAGTTTAAGCTGTATTCTTTTCCCCACAGGCTGTAATTTGACATTTTATTCAATGTGTTGTACCCCTCAGTGTGTATTGGTATTAATATTCTGTGTGTGTTATTAAAGGTGTGCCTTTTACTTATTTTTAAACACAATAAAGCCATTCCTGCTTCCTACCTTGAAACCGATTGTCTGTCCAAGTCTGTCACAGTCCCTTCATAATTCCAGTGTCTAGAACCAAGGGTGTGGGAGCGATTCGGAACCACTCATATAAGGTCAGAAGGGAAAGCTGACCCCCTGCAAACCACCCCTTACACTTACGCCTAGAATCATAGAATCATAGAATGATTATAGCACAGGAGGAGGCCATTCGGCCCATCGAGCCCGTGCCAGCTCTCTGCAAGAGCACCTCAGCCAGTCCCCCTCCCCCGCCCTTTCCCCGGATCCCTGCACATTTGTTTCCTTCAGGTACTTTTCCAATTCCCTTTTGAAAGCCACGATTGAGTCTGCCTCCACCACCCTCTCAGGCAGCGCATTCCAGATCCTAACCACTCGCTGCGTAAAAACGTTTTTCCTCATTCACCTTTGGTTCTTCTGCCAATCGCCTTAAATCTGTGTCCTCTGGTTCCCGACCCTTCCACCAATGGAAACAGTCTCTCTCTATCTACTCTGTCCAGACCCCTCACGATTTTGAACACCTCGATCAAATCTCCTCTCAACCTTCTCTGCTCCAAGGAGAACAACCCCAGCTTCTCCAGTCTATCCCCGGAACTGAAGTCCCTCATCCCTGGAACCATTCTCGTAAATCTCCTCTGCACCCTCTCCAAGGCCTTCACATCCTTCCTAAAGTGCGGTGCCCAGAATTGGACACAATACTCCAGTATATAAATTACCCAGGGAAAACCACCCCTACAAGTCTTTGACAGAAAAGTACTAACTGTCAGAAAATACGCCAGAACACACCTGTTCTTCATTCTTCCTTTGTGCTCAGCATGTCTCCGGAGCAAATGTTAAAATATGTTGCAAGGAAGGTAAGTGGATGATTGGTATGATGTGGACACGGCAGGGTGCGAGGTTACTTCCATGTGAAGCTCTGTGTCGCCCGACGGGAACTCCTCCAGGTGGGAAACAAGCCATATATATGAGTGGCGCAAGAGTTGGCAATCTGTACCCATAACTGACTGTTCCCTGAAGGATTGGCACTGCATGGACACTTCGCTCAATACCGCCACCCTTCAAACTGCACGACTCTCTGATCCCAAAGACTTGATTAAGCTAAATGAAAAATTAAATAACATTGCAGCTTCACAGAGTCAGTAGCTTGGTTTTGAAAGAAGAAAAGAAATCAATAAGGTATTGCTTTGGCTAAACTGCCTCTGTCAATGCCCTGATCGATTGGCTGAAACATACACTATCTGCCTCATGCATTAAAACTTAAAGCCAGCTTGACACTTCGGCAGAAGATGATTCATTCTGAGAGGGTCAAAAAAATCTCGGTCGAATTTTCAACGCTTCAACTTCCCGCAGCCTCTGCGGCTTTTCTGCATTGCCTCGCACCCAGTCAGACATTGCTCCTGTGAGCTTTCCGCTTTTATTGCATCTCGCACACGAATACGTCACCATGCGAACCGCTCAAGGCTCAACAAACCCTTGGCTGCTTTAACTCCCCAGGACCCCAGAACCGTGAAACCTCGAACCACCCTCAATCTTCGCTCCCTCCCATCTACAAGAACAGGGACTGGAAGAAGGGTTTGTGGAGGGGACTGAACGCAAGGGGGGGGAAAGTTAAGTTGCTGCAGCCTTTTGAAGACGGGGTTTAGGGAGATTATTCCAGAGAGCAGAGGCGTCGGAGCAGAATGCTAAAGGCTCAATTGGTACATAGCGTTATGTATGCAATAAAGGTTCAAACTGAGTACTGTTTGGTACAACCTTGGCTCTGCTTTATTACGGCCCAAAGTGCCTGACTCACAAAATAGCTGGCCTTTTATACCAGAGCAGCACCATGTGCGTGCTGCTTAGTGGCCTCCAACAATGACACCATCTGGTGGCTACTAACAGCATGTACATACGTGACAATACCCCTCTCTGAGATCTTATCACAGTCTTTCACAGGTTGAGACAGTCCAGTGCTTTACACTCCTGGGTTGACCGTCTCAGTTCGATTCCGGCCTTGGGTGAATGTACGGAGTCTGTTGTGGCTGGTGGCTGGATGACTGACTTGTTGGGGGTGGCAGTGTCCATGTCAGGAATTGCAAGTCCATTTTTATTGAACAAGTCCATGATGGAAATTCCGGATTCACTGATGACCCTTGAGTCCTCTGAAGACTGTTGGTAGGTTGGTTGGTTGTTGACGGTTTCTTCATCCGACTGTTCTGGCTCATCTGTGTGCCTCAGCTTTGTCTGATCCATGTGTTTCCTGCAAGTTTGCCCATTCTTGAGCTTAATAATGAATACTCTGTTGCCCTCCTTGGCCATGACCGTACCAGCAATCCATTTGGGACCCTGACCATAAGTCAACACATTTACAGGATCATTAACAGAAATCTCGCGTGACACAGTTGCAGAATCGTGGTACCCTTGTTGACTTTGTCTTCTGTATTCAACATGATTACTTAAATCCATGTGTACCAGAGATAGCTTGGTCTTAAGACCTCTTTTCATCATGAGTTCAGCAGGCGAGACCCCTGTGAGTGTGTGGGGTCTTGTCCTGTAACTCAGCAGTATGCAGGACAAGCGGGTCTGCAGTGACCCTTGGGTTACTCTCCTCATGCTTTGCTTGATAATTTGTACTGCACGTTCTGCTTGCCCGTTGGACACAGGCTTGAACAGTGCTGACCTTACATGTTTTATGCCATTAAGTTTTACAAACTCCTGAAATTCCTGACTAGTGAAGCACGACCCATTGTCGCTCACCACTATGTCAGGCAGACCATGTGTCGTGAACATGACATTGAGATTCTCTATGGTTGCCGTGGACGGACTGAATGACATGATTATGCATTCTATCCACTTCGAATAAGCATCCACCACCACTAAAAACATCTTGCCCAGGAAGGGACCTGCAAAATCTACATGGATCCTGGACCAAGGTTTGGATGGCCATGACCACAGACTCAGCGGCGATTCGGCTGGTGCTTTGCTGAGCTGCATGTAAGTGTTGCACTGATGTACTCATGCTTCCAGCTCAGAATCAATTCCTGGCCACCATACGTGGGACCTGGCGATGGCCTTCATCATCACTATACCAGGATGTGTGCTGTGTAACTCACGCACAAACTTCTCTCTCCCTTTCTTAGGCATTACAACTCGATTGCCCCAGAATATGCAATCTGCTTGAATAGACAGTTTGTCTTGCGACGAATGTACAGTTTGGCCTCCTCGCACATTTGCTTAGGTATGGGAGACCAATCCCCTTTGAGGATGCAACCCTTTACCACCAATAATATCGGGTCCTGGCTGGTCAAGGTCTTAACTTGTTGAGCCGTGACAGGGGTTCCTTCACTCTCAAAAGCATCCATGATTAACATTAAATCTGCCGGTTGTGGCGTTTCCACCTCCGGTGTGGGCAACGGCAATCGGCTCAAAGCATCGGCACAACTCTCTGTGCCAGGTCTGTGGCAAATGACATAATCATAGGCAGATAATGTCAGTGCCCACCTTTGGATGCGGGATGAAGCGTTGGTATTGATACCTTTGCTCTCGGAAAACAATGAAATGAACGATTTGTGATTGGTCTCTAATTCGAACCTCAGACCGAACAGGTATTGATGCATCTTTTTAACACCGTACACACAGCTAAAGCTTCTTTTCCTACCGTACTGTAGGCTCTTTCTGCTTTAGACAAACTTTTGGATGCATACGCAACAGGTTGAAGTTTCCCCCGACTCATTGGCTTGTTGTAACACGCAACCAATTCCATATGACGATACGTCACAGGCCACAACTAAATGTTTACATGGGTCATAATGTACCAGCAGCTTGTACAAGCAAAGCAGATTGGTGGCTTTCTCGAAAGCTCTGTCTTGCGATGCGCCCCACATCCAGTTGTCGTCTTTTCTCAATAGCACGTGCTGTGGTTCCAGTAAGGTGCTCAGTTTAGGTAGGAAGTTACCAAAGTAGTTGAGTAGACCCAGGAACGAACGCAGCTCCGTCACGTTCTGCGGCTTGGGTGCATTCTTGATGGCCTTGGTTTTCACGTCAGTCGGTCTGAGGCCATCAGCGGTGATTTTCCTCCCGAGGAATTTGACCTCCGGTGCCATGAAGATGCACTTCGAGCGTTTCAGTCTGAATCCCATTCTATCCAAACACAGTAGAACCTCTTCCAGGTTGTTCAGATGTTCCTTGGAGTCACGACCGGTGATCAGGATGTCATCTTGGAACACGACGGTTCCGGGAACGGACTTCAGTAGACTTTCCATATTCCTTTGGAATATTGCTGCAGCCGAGCGAATTCCAAACGGGCTCCTGTGGTAAATAAACGGTCCTTTGTGCGTGTTAATGCACGTAAGTCTCTTCAGCGTCTCGACCAACTCCTGTGTCATATAGGCCGACGTCAAGTCCAGTTTTGTGACCGACTTCCCTCTGGCTAGTGTCGCAAACAAGTCATCAGCCTTTGGTAATGGGTACTGATCTTGTTTCGAAACCCTGTTGATCGTAGCCTTGTAGTCTCCACAGATTCTGACTGTGCCATCACTTTTCAGCACAGGAACAATGGGGCTGGCCCATTCATTAAATTCGACCGGTGATATGATCCCTACACGCTGGAGTCTGTCCAGTTCAATTTCGACCTTCTCCCTCATCATATACGGCATTGCCCGAGCTTTCTGATGGACGGGTCTTGCATCTGAGTCCACGTGGATCTGCACCTTGGCTTCCGTGAAGTTGCTGATACCCGGTTTGAACAGCGAGGGGAACTTGCTCAATACTTGGTCACATGTATCTTCCTCCAATGACAACGCCTTTATGTCATTCCAGTCGCATCTGATTTTCTCCAACCAGCTCCTGCCGAGCAGCGTTGGGCCATTGCCTGGAACAAACCACAGCGGTATCTCGTGAACCACACCGTTATATGACACATTGATTTGTGCATTGCCAAACATCTTTATCAGTTCTTTGGTATATGTGCGTAGCTTGGCGTTAACAGGGCTCAGCCTGGGCCTCACAGTCTTAGTACCCCACAGCTTATTAAATGTCCTCTCGTTCATGATCGATTGACTCGCCCCCGTGTCCAGTTCCATCGATACCGGTATCCCGTTAAACTTCACGTTTACTCTTGGTTATGAAGGTGTACAGCCCATACACTTCCTCCTCTGGCATCTCGGATTGCGTATCCAGATCCGCGCTAGTCTGACTCTCATCCTCCACGTGGTGTGTCGCAGCACGCTTGCTCATCTGCGGACACTTGCGCTGGAGATGCCCCACTCTCAGACAGCCTTTGCAACTATATTGTTTAAATCAGCACTGCTGGTGCCAGTGATTTCCCCCACAATGCCAACACGGAGAAATCGGATACATTCCCGCTGGCGGACTTTGGGCAGCCACAGGTTTCGCGAACACAGCCGGATAGGCCCTGCCATGTGCCGCTCTGCCGAACGGCGAATCAATCGTATTTACAGTACTTGCCGAGGTTCGGTTCTTCACCGATATTTGCTTTAGACTCCTGTCCATCATCATACATGATTGAGTGATCTGGATGGCCCTTTTTAAATCCCACTCCTCCACCACCAGAAGTTTGTGCAGGATCACCTCGTGGTTGATACCGATAACAAAGAAGTCCCGCAGCATGTCCGCCAACACCGTCCCGAACTTACACGGTCCCGCTAGACGTCTCAGGTCGGCAACGAATTCCACCGCGCTCTGGCCCTCCGATCGAACGTGTGTATAAAACCTGTATCTCGAGATGAAGCCATCATCTGGCTTGAGGTACTCCCAATATACACAACTCCTCGTACGTTTTCTCTGTTGGATCACTAGGCAGGAGTAGATTCTTTATCAGACGGTAGATCTTTGAACCGCACACAGTGAGGAACACGGCCCGGCACCGATCTGCATCGTCGACCCCCTTCATTTTGTTAGCCACGAAGTACTGGTTCAAACAGCTCACAAAGTCTGCCCAATCTTCTCCCTCCACGAATTGCTCTAAAAATCCAATCGTGCTCATTTTGCAAACAAAGGTTCTTGTATTCTCATCGCCAAATGTTATGTATGTAATAAAGGTTCAAACTGAGTATTGTTTAACTAAGCAAGGTACTGTACAACCTTGGCTCTGCTTTAATTAGGCCCAAAGTGCCTGACTCTCAAAATGGCTGGCCTTTTATACCAGAGCAGCACCATGTGCGTGCTGCTCAGTGGCCTCCAACAATGACGCCATCTGGTGGCTACAAACAGCATGTACATACATGACACAAAGGGGTCAGGAGTCGGCCATTCAGCCCCTCGAGCCTGTTCTGCCGTTCAATCAGATCCTGGCTGATCGATGTCCCAACTCCAATTCCCCATCTTTGCTCCATATCCCTCGCTATCCGTATCCAACAAAATACTATCAATCTAAGTTTTGAAAGGTTCAATTAACCCAGCATCCACAGCCGTTTGGGGAGAGGGTTCCAGATTTCCACTAAACCTTTGTATGAAGAAGTGCCTCCTGATTTCACTTCTAAATGGCCTGGCTCTCTTTTTAAGATTCTGCCACTTGGCCTTTTTAAATGAGACTCTTTTCAGGGTCCCCTTGAACTGGAAGTCAATATGCCACAAGAAAAACGATTCCACTTATGATCAAACGTGACTGTCTGCTTTAATCAAATTAATAGTAATGTGACAAGCAAATCCAAACGTGGAGACTAGGGAAGGAGGACACGCAGTGTTTCAAGCAGGGTGGTCTCCTTAGCGAAGGCAGGATATTCATGGTTTGGAGGGTATGCACCGAAGGTTCACCAGACTGGTTCCTGGGATGGGGGGATTATCCTATGAGGAGAGATTGAGTAGATTAGGCTGATATTCTCTAGACTTTAGAAGAATGAGAGGTACATATAAAATTCTGAATGGACTTGACATGGTTAATGCTGAGAATATGTTTCTCCTGGCTGGAGAGTCTAGAACCAGGGGTCACAGTCTCGGGATAAGGGGTCAGTCATTTAGGACTGAGATGAGAAGGAATTTCTTCACTCAAAGGCCGGTGAATCTTTGGAATTCTCTGCCCCAGTGGGCCATGAATGCTGAGTCTCTGAATATATTCAAAGCTGAGATCGATAGATTTTTGGATATTAAGGGATATGGGGACAGTGCAGGAAATTCGATGATCAGCCATGATCTCATTGAATGGCAGAGCAGGCTCGAGGGGCCGAATGGCCGACTCCTGCTCCTAATTCTTATGTTCTTATGTACAAGATGGGAAATAGAGGTGGAGGAGATTGCACAGGTAAAGTGGAGCAAGATCACTGATAAATCTATGGACAAGGTCGAGGATTTTGAAATCAATGTGTTGAGGAAATAGAGGAGGTTAGCACGGGTGGGTGTGATAGATGAGTGGGACTTAGTTCAAGATAGGGTGTGGGTGGCAGAGTTCTGGATGAGTTGAGTTTCTGTTGCCTGGTTCACAGGAGGCTATTGGAGTGAGCTTTGCAGAGATGGGCCTGGAGGTGAGGATGGCTGAATGGGAGAGTTTCAGTTGTGCTGGGCAATCAGTAGTCACTCTTGGTAATGGATGTTATCTGGGCTTTGGAGCTCAGCTCAACATGAAACAGCACAGCAGGGTTACTTTATCCTGAGTAGAGCAGACGGAGAACGAGATGGGATCAGGCACTGCGGTGCAGAGGTTCTGGTGAGACCCAGACAGGATCGCTTCGGTCTTGGCAATGTTTAGCAAGGTCCCACAGACAGCAAATGCATGAATTCACTTAAGAGAAGATTCACTGGATGGGTAGGGTCCATGATAGCGGAGAGTGTACATGGGGTGTGAGGGGATTCACTGGGTGGGTAGGGTCCGTGATAGCGGAGAGTGTACATGGGGTGTGAGGGGATTCACTGGGTGGGTAGGGTCCGTGATAGCGGAGAGTGTACATGGGGTGTGAGGGGATTCACTGGGTGGGTAGGGTCCGTGATAGGGGAGAGTGTACATAGGGTGTGGGAGGGGATTCAGTGGGTACAGTCCATGATAGGGGAGAGTGTACATGGGGTGTGGGAGGGGATTCAGTGGGTACAGTCCATGATAGGGGAGAGTGTACATGGGGTGTGGGAGGGGATTCAGTGGGTACAGTCCATGATAGGGGAGAGTGTACATGGAGTGTGGGAGGGGATTCAGTGGGTACAGTCCATGATAGGGGAGAGTGTACATGGGGTGTGGGAGGGGATTCAGTGGGTACAGTCCATGATAGGGGAGAGTGTACATGGGCTGTGGGAGGAGTAGGGTTGAAGGGCCCAGTCTCGGACTTTCTGTTATTGCACTGTGAGTTGGAGAACGGCAATAGATGGGGACCTGGAAGCAGGAGGTTACATGGCCTGTGCCAGATAAGCTGTAGCCCACAGCCAGTCCAGAATCAGAGGGGGCCAGCCCTCACTGTCTGTTCCCATGATTTAGTTCTCCGGCAGCAATGCATATGGATGCTGGTCACATAGAGCACAACCAGATAAAGCTCACGCACCCGTGACCGGCACAGTAACTGTTTCATACCTGGCTGCTTTTGTTTCTCCCTCAAGCCCTTAAATAAGCAGGAAAAGCAAAATTGCATTTTAAGCTAAGCACCCTGCTATCTCTGGCACTGCACTGTCTGAGGTCAAATCCGCTCTCTGATGATCTGAGCCGGACTGTCCTTAGGCACTGCTGTGCTATGGACGGGACATCAGTCAGGGTTCCTACTGCAGCTTGCAACCTGGTGACCCGTGCTACCGTGTAGAGATGCTGGGCGTGGGGTGGGGAGGGGGTGGGGAGGCAAGAGGGGAGGGGGCGGGCGAGGGCAGGGAGGGGGTGGGGATGGGGGGGGGGGGGAAGGGATTTCCATGATCGGAAATAAACCCTGAAGTTTAGGAGCTGTTTATTACTCAGTCTCTGCGAGCACAATCAATTCCAAGTCAGTTTATGTTCGGTCTGTTATAATCCCCACTCTATTGGCGAAACCTTGTAAGAATTGGTAGGAATTTTTTTTTCCGCTCCCTTCCCCTCTCGAGCGTGTCCTGCTCTGTGTCACACAGTACCACACTTACTGAACCATGGGGAAACCAACTTCCCCGGATGCCATTTCACTACACTGTCCCATCAAACACTCCCAGGGCAGGTACAGGAGGTTAGATACAGAGTAAAGCTCCCTCTACACTGTCCCATCAAACACTCCCAGGGCAGGTACAGGAGGTTAGATACAGAGTAAAGCTCCCTCTACACTGTCCCATCAAACACTCCCAGGGCAGGTACAGGAGGTTAGATACAGAGTAAAGCTCCCTCTACACTGTCCCATCAAACACTCCCAGGGCAGGTACAGGAGGTTAGATACAGAGTAAAGCTCCCTCTACACAGTCCCATCAAACACTCCCAGGGCAGGTACAGGGGGTTAGATACAGAGTAACGCTCCCTCAACACAGTCCCATCAAACACTCCCAGGGCAGGTACAGCATGGGGTTAGATACAGAGTAAAGCTCCCTCTACACTGTCCCATCAAACACTCCCAGGGCAGGTACAGGGGTTAGATACAGAGTAAAGCTCCCTCTACACTGTCCCATCAAACACTCCCAGGGTAGGTACAGCACGGGGTTAGATACAGAGTAAAGCTCCCTCTACACTGTCCCATCAAACACTCCCAGGGCAGGTACAGCATGGGGTTAGATACAGAGTAAAGCTCCCTCTACACTGTCCCATCAAACATTCCCAGGGCAGGTACAGCATGGGGTTAGATACAAAGTAAAGCTCCCTCTACACTGTCCCATCAAACACTCCCAGGGCAGGTACAGCATGGGGTTAGATACAGAGTAAAGCTCCCTCTACACTGTCCCATCAAACACTCCCAGGGCAGGTACAGCATGGGGTTAGATACAGAGTAAAGCTCCCTCTACACTGTCCCATCAAACACTCCCAGGGCAGGTACAGCATGGGGTTAGATACAGAGTAAAGCTCCCTCTACACTGTCCCATCAAACACTCCCAGGGCAGGTACAGGGGGTTAGATACAGAGTAAAGCTCGCTCCACACTGTCCTTTACAGGCTGTGGTGACTGTGCCAGTGCTGTTCGTGTTCAGGAAGCAGGCAGAGCGGGTTGTGGATCAGTATAGAGGCCCGATACAGTGCAGTGTCTGGTTGAATCAATGTTGCTTCACAGGTACTGCTCAGCCAAACCTGCCCTCGGGCCACTTCTCAATATTTCACAGGCTTTCCCCCTCTCGGGAATCCGAGTCCAACTGCACCTCACATCGAGGGGAGCCAACTAAAACTCTTTACATTTGTACAAAAGAAACAATTAACAAATCATTCCTTAAAACACCCTCTTCAGCAAATTCCCTGCCTGCAGAATGCAGTTGTTAGGTTGCAATATTTTTTTTGGAGAAGAACAGCCGCACAAATCAATTAAAGTGTAGCCCCGGAGCGTGAAGATAATTGTTTGGTGAAGTATTATATTCTTCGGCGAACAATCCCTTTGACGCACAGGGCGTTTTTTTCTATCTCACTCAGCCTGGTATTCAGTGACTGGTTGCCAAGCAACTGTACCCACTCGTCAGTCAAGGGCCATCTGTACCTTTCCCTTTTTACTTCGTCTCGGTCACAAGGACTGAAAGCAGTGTGTCCTGGGCAGGAGGTAACAGCATGAGGATGTGTGTGGAGGTGCGAGCTTTGGCCAGGTGGCGAGGTATGCTGCCTGTCGGTGAGCCATGCTGCTGCAGGAGCTATTGCACTGTGTGCTCCCAGCGCCTGCTGACCAGCTCATCCCTCCCCCTCGCCATTCACATCTCCCTCATTACTTGGCTTTTCCTGCCGCGGTTTTACATCAAACAGAATAAATGAAGGGATATTGTGCAAACACAGAGCTCCTGGCGAAAAGTAACCCCGATTCCTCAGCCGAGTGCATCGCACTTGGCGAACCTCCGGCTTCATAAAATTCTCCTGAGGCTCAGAGTTCTGTAAGCATCAAAGAATCCTCGAGGTTTACAGCACGGCAGGAGGCCATTCGGCCCATCGTGTCCGTGCCGGCCGACAAAGAGCTACCCAGTCTAACCCCACTTTCCAGCTCTCGGTCCGTAGCCCTGCAGGTTACGCACTTCAGGTGCACATCCAAGTATCTTTTAAATGTGGTGAGGGTTTCTGCCTCTACCACCCTTTCAGGCAGTGAGTTCCAGACCCCCACCACCCTCTGGGTGAAAAAAAAATCTCATCTTCCCTCTAAATATATTCACTAAATATATTCAAAAAGGAGTTAGATGTAGTCCTTACTACTAGGGGGATCAAGGGGTATGGTGAGAAAGCAGGAATGGGATACTGAGGCTGCATGTTCAGCCATGAACTCATTGAATGGTGGTGCAGGCTCGAAGGGCCGAATGGCCTGCTCCTGCACTTATTTTCTAAGTTTCTATGTTTCTAAACCTCCCCAGAATTACTTTAAATCTCTGCCCCCTGGTTGTTGACCCCTCTGCCAAGGGAAACAGGTCCTTCCTATCCATTCTATCCAGGCCCCTCATAATTTTATACACCTCAATCAGGTCTCCCCTCAGCCTCCTCTGTTCCAAGGAAAACAACCCCAGCCTATCCAATCTTTCTTCACAGCTAACAGTGTGTCTGTGTCTGCCCAAACACACACTCCCACCGCTACATTCATCAATCACTCATAGCCCAATGTGTTAGGGCAATGGGACTGAGCCAGGGCTGGAGAGGGTCACAGAGGGTCACATTCCCTCGGCCGGGTCTCCACCCAAACAAGCATTGGTCACAGTGTGAGCCGGAAAAGTGGGGATGGAATTGTTCACCCACCTCCGCCCCCACCCCCACTCGGACCCCAACCCCCATCGCACCCCACCCCACCCCACCCTGCCCCCACTTCACCCGACCCCACCCCACTCACCAGCCCCACCCGGCCCCCACCCCCATCTCACCCCACCCCCACCCAACCACACCCCCCATCGCACCCCACACCACCCCACCCCCATCCTGTCCCGCCCCCACCCCACCCCACCCCGACTGAAGTCAACTGAATTGAAAATGGGGTGTGGTGTGAAACAGGGTGGTGAGATCAGTGTGACAGGCGCTAACTGCTGGTACTACCTCCCACAGTCCTTCAGGAACACACACTGGAGCCAAGGTCACAACACCAAGCAACAACAACAACTTGTATTTATATAGCACCTTTAACGTAGTAAAACACACCAATGTGCTTCAC
Source organism: Pristiophorus japonicus (assembly GCF_044704955.1). Taxonomy (NCBI): domain Eukaryota; kingdom Metazoa; phylum Chordata; class Chondrichthyes; family Pristiophoridae; genus Pristiophorus; species Pristiophorus japonicus. Next base: position 183,061,406 of record NC_091991.1, on the reverse strand, counting down.
AGGAGTGTTACAAACAAAATTTGACACTGGTTTAGGGAGGGAGTTCCAGAGCTTGGGGCCCAAGCAACAGAAGGCACAGCCACCGATGGTGGGGCGATTATAATCAGGGATGCTAAGAGGGCAGAATTAGAGGAGCGCAGACATCTCGGGGGGTTGTGGGGCTGGAGGAGATTACTGAGATAGGGAGGGGGCGAGGGCCATGGAGGGATTTGTAAACAAGGATGAGAATTTTAAAATTGAAGCGTTGCTTAACCCGGAGCCAATGTAGGTCAGTGAGCACAGGGGGTGATGGATGCGAGTTAGGACACGGGTCACAGGGGTGATGGGTGAGTGGGACTCGGTGCGAGTTAGGACACGGGGTAGTGAGCACAGGGGGTGATGGGTGAGCGGGACTCGGTGCGAGTGAGGACACGGGTCACAGGGGTGATGGGTGAGCAGGACTCGGTGTGAGTTAGGACACGGGGTAGTGAGCACAGGGGGTGATGGGTGAGCAGGACTCGGTGTGAGTTAGGACACGGGGTAGTGAGCACAGGGGGTGATGGGTGAGCAGGACTCGGTGTGAGTTAGGACACGGGGTAGTGAGCACAGGGGGTGATAGGTGAGCAGGACTCGGTGTGAGTTAGGACACGGGGTAGTGAGCACAGGGGGTGATGGGTGAGCAGGACTCGGTGTGAGTTAGGACACGGGGTAGTGAGCACAGGGGGTGATGGGTGCGAGTTAGGACACGGGTCACAGGGGGTGATGGGTGAGCGGGACTCGGTGCGAGTTAGGACACGGGTTAGTGAGCACAGGGGGTGATGGGTGAGTGGGACTTGGTGCGAGTGAGGACACGGGGTAGTGAGCACAGGGGGTGATGGGTGAGTGGGACTCGGTGCGAGTTAGGACACGGGTTAGTGAGCACAGGGGGTGATGGGTGAGTGGGACTTGGTGCGAGTTAGGACACGGGGCAGTGAGCACAGGGGGTGATGGGTGAGTGGGACTCGGTGCGAGTTAGGACACGGGTTAGTGAGCACAGGGGGTGATGGGTGAGTGGGACTCGGTGCGAGTTAGGACACGGGTCACAGCGGGTGATGGGTGAGTGGGACTCGGTGCGAGTTAGGACACGGGTCAGTGAGCACAGGGGGTGATGGGTGAGCGGGACTTGGTGCGAGTTAGGACACGGGGCAGTGAGCACAGTGGGTGATGGGTGAGTGGGACTCGGTGCGAGTTAGGACACGGGGCAGTGAGCACAGGGGGTGATGGGTGAGCGGGATTTGGTGCGAGTTAGGACACGGGGCAGTGAGCACAAGGGGTGATGGGTGAGCGGGACTCGGTGCGATTTAGGACACGGGTCACAGTGGGTGATGGGTGAGCGGGACTCGGTGCGAGTTAGGACACGGGGCAGTGAGCATGGGGGGGTGATGTGTTTTAGTCCGGACTGGTCTCTCTCCGGTTTGATTGTGGATTGCGATAACATTGCATGGCTCTCCACAGAAGAGAAAACACAAATCTGCATTGCTGCATTCCAAGATTGTATGTGAGTTATGAGGCCCGGTACCTGTGGAGCATCCTAACTGAATCCACCCCATGCTTTAGTGCAGTTTATACCTACCCTGCAGCAACTCATTACTGCGCTGCCTACCTAGATTTGGCAATGCTCAGTGACAGGGCCTTTCCCACACGACGTGTAGGATAAATATCAGATAATGGATGGTTAGGGCCTGAATTACAGAGGTGTACACTGTGCTGAATTGGATGGAGATCGTTGCGTACATAAGGTTGACACGGCAATTTGTCTCCGGTACCTCGAAGGCTAGAGCCACTGCGATTTATCTTCTGGGCCCAAAGTCCGGCAAGTCGTCACTTTATATCTTGCTGTGCCTCGGACATTTCTCAATGTTACAGGAAGGAAGTCACTTACTGACGCGTGAGTCAGTTGCTCACCAATGGTGCTGCAGTGGGAAAGCTACACCAGCCAGCGTGCTACTAATCCGCACACACACCGGCTTACGTGCCCAGTGGCACCGGGAGGTGCTGCAATTCACTTCACTTACCCGGAGCTAAGGGGGAAGAGCCACAAGGCACATGCCACTTAATCATAGAAACATAGAAAATAGTTGCAGGAGTAGGCCGTTCGGCCCTTCGAGCCTGCACCACCATTCAATGCGATCATGGCTGATCATGCAACTTCAGTACCCCATTCCTGCCTTCTCTCGAAACTGTAATGCTGAAGGCCAGCTCCGGGCCCAGTTGTGATGCCCCACAGAGTCGAATGTCCTCTCACTGTTCAGGCCGACAGATGTCAGAGTCACAGTCTCAGAGAATCTCTCACTATTCCCCAGCGAGGGTCAGCGCCTTCAGGAGAGGAGATATATCATAAATTCTCACAAGCTGTTAAACTGAAAGCAATTTTTTTAATGTTACTCGTTTTCTGCCCAGTTTCTCCCCTCCCTGTGCTGGGGGCATTGAGCATGTGGGAGCAGCAGTGCCCCTGGGCTCAGGCACCCTCCAGTTCCATGCCAATGTCACCCAAAGTGAGGCCAGACACTGAGCTCCAGTAGGCTATTCGACTGTGGGGGGCTTACAGCATAGGCCGATCCTGACATTACACGTGGTGCACAGACCTGGAGGACACGTGACTCAGTGGGCAGCACCCTCGCCTCTGAAGGTTGTGGGTTCAGGTCCCACTCCAGGAACTTGAGCACAAAAATCTAAGCGGACACTCCAGTGCAGTGCTGAAGGAGTGCTGCACTGCCTGAGGTGCTGTCTTTCAGATGAGACGTTAAACCGTCTGCTCTCTCAGGTGAACGTGAAAGATCCTATGGCACTATTTAGGTGCCCTGACCAATATTTATCCCTCAATAACATAGCAAAAACAAATTATCTGCTCATTATCACGTTGCTGTTTGTGGGAGCTTGCTGTGCGCAAATTGGCTGCCGCGTTTCCTACATTACAACAGTGACTACACTCCAAAAGTACTTCATTGGCTGTAAAGCACTTTTGAGATGTCCGGTGGTCGTGAAAGGTGCTATATAAATGCAAGTCTTTCTTTTCAAGGAAGAGGAAGGAGTCAAAGCTTTGGCTTGCATTCAGCTCATGAGACACTGGAAACTCAATCTATAGGGAATGGAACCTCAATCTATAGGGACACTGGAAACTCAATCTATAGGGAACAGAACCTCAATCTATAGGGACACTGGAAACTCAATCTATAGGGAACGGAACCTCAATCTATAGGGACACTGGAAACTCAATCTATAGGGAACGGAACCTCAATCTATAGGGACACTGGAAACTCAATCTATAAGGAATGGAACCTCAATCTATAGGGACACGGGAACCTCAATCTATAGGGACATGGGAAACTCAATCTATAGGGACACGGGAACATCAATCTATAGGGACACAGGGACCTCAATCTATAGGGACACGGCAAATTCAATCTACAGGAACACTGGAAACTCAATCTATAGCGATACAGGAACCTCAATCTATAGGGACACAGGGACCTCAATCTATAGGGACACTGGAAACTGACTCTATAAGGACAAAGGAACCTCAATCTACATGGACACAGGAACCTCAATCTATAGGGACAGTGGAAACTCGACCTATAGGGACACAGGAACCTCAATCTATAGGGATATGGGAAACTCAATCTATAGGGACACGGGAACCTCAATCTATAGGGGCACGGGAAACTCAATCTATAGGGAACGGAACCTCAATCTATAGGGACACTGGAAACTCACTCTATAAGGACAAAGGAACCTCAATCTATATGGACACGGGAACCTCAATCTATAGGGACACGGGGAAATCAATCTATAGGGACACGGGAACCTCAATCTATAGGGATATGGGAAACTCAATCTAAAGGGACACGGGAGCCTCAATCTATAGGGAATGGAACCTCAATCTATAGGGACACTGGAAACTCAAACTATAGGGACATGGGAACCTCAATTTATAGGGATATGGGAAACTCAATCTAAAGGGACACAGGAGCCTCAACCTATAGGGACATGGGAAACTCAATCTATAGGGACACGGGAAACTCAATCTATAGGGAACGGAACATCAATCTATGGGGACATGGGGAGCACAATCTATAGGGACACGGGAACCTCAATCTATATGGACACAGGAAACTCATTCTATAGGTTGTGGTTCCTGTGTCACTATAGATTGAGTTTCCAGTGTTCCTGTAGATTGAATTTGCCGTGTCCCTATAGACTGAGGTCCCTGTGTCCCTATAGATTGAGGTCCCTGTGTCCCAATAGATTGTGGTTCCCGTGACGCTATAGATTGAGGTTCCCGTGTCCCTATAGATTGAGGTTCCATTCCCTATAGATTGAGTTTCCAGTGTCCCTATATTTTGAGGTTCCATTCCCTATTCTATAGGGACACGGGAACCTCAATCTATATGGACACGGGAACCTGAATCTATAGGGACACGGGAAGCTCAATCTACAGGGACACTGGAAACTCAATCTATAAGGACACAGGGACCTCAATCTATAGGGACAGGGGTACCTCAATCTATAAGGACACAGGGACCTCAATCTATAGCGACACAGGGACCTCAATCTATGGGGACACAGGAACCTGAATCTATAGGGACACGGGAAACTCAATCTATAGGGACACTGGAAACTCAATCTATAGGGACACGGGAACCTCAATCTATAGGGACACAGGGAACTCAATCTATAGGGACACGGGAACCTCAATCTATAGGGACATGGGGAACTCAATCTATAGGGGCACGGGAACCTCAATCTATAGGGATATGGGAAACTACATCTCTCGGGACATGAGAAACTCAATCTATAGGGACACGGGAACCTCAATCTATAGGGACACAGGAACCTCATTCTATAGGGACATGGAAACCTCAATCTATAGGGAATGGAACCTCAATCTATAGGGGCAAGGAAACTCAATCTATAGGGTCACGGGAACCTTAATCTATAGGGACACGGGGACCTCAATCTATAGGGATATGGGAAACTCCAGCTCTCGGGACATGGGAAACTCAATCTATAGGGACATGGGAACCTCAATCTATAGGGACACTGGAAATTCAATCTATAGGAAATGGAACCTCAATCTATAGGGACATGTTAACCTCAATCTATAAGGACACGGGAACCTCAATCTATATGGATACAGGAAACTCAATCTAAAGGGACACTGGAAACTCAATCTGTAGGGACACTGGAAGCTCAGTCTATAGGGAACGGAGCCTCAATCTATAGGGACATGGGAACCTCAATCTATAGGGACACAGGAAACTCAGTCTATGGGGACATGGGAAACTCAATTTATAGGGACACGGGAACCACAATCTATAGCGAATGAAAACTCAATCTATCGGGAATGGAACTTCAATCTATAGGGACACTGGAAGCTCAATCTATAGGGACACGGGAACCTCAATCTATAGGGACACTGGAAAATCAATCTAAAAGGACCCGGGAACCACAATCAAAACAAACACTGGAAACGAATTCTATAGGGACACTGGAAACTCAATCTATAGGGACACAGGGACCTCAATCTATAGGGACACGGGAACCTCAATCTATAAGGACACAGGGACCTCAATCTATAGGAGCACAGGAACCTCAATCTATAGGGACACTGAAAACTCAATCTATAGGGACATGGGAAACTTAATCGATAGGGACACTGGAAACTCAATCTATAGGAAACGGAACATCAATCTATAGGGATACTGGAAACTCAATCTATAGGGAATGGAACCTCAATCTATTGGGACACGGGGAACTCAATCTACAGGGACACGGGAACCTCAATCTATAGGGACACGGGGAACTCGATCTATAGGGATATGGGAAACTCCAGCTCTCGGGATATGGGAAACTCAATCTATAGGGACATGGGAACCTCAATCTATAGGGACACTGGAAATTCAATCTATAGGGAATGGAACCTCAATCTATAGGGACATGGGAACCTCAATCTATAAGGACACGAGAACCTCAATCTATATGGATACAGGAAACTCAATCTATAGGGTCACGGGAACCTCAATCTATAAGGACACAGGGACCTCAATCTATAGGAGCACAGGAACCGCAATCTATAGGGACACTGGAAACTCAATCTATAGGGACACTGGAAATTCAATCTATAGGAAACGGAACGTCAATCTATAGGGATACTGGAAACTCAATCTATAGGGAATGGAACCTCAATCTATTGGGACACGGGGAACTCAATCTACAGGGACACGGGAACCTCAATCTATAGGGATAGGGGAAACTCCATCTCTTTGGACATGGGAAACTCAATCTATAGGGACACGGGAACCTCCATCTATAGGGACACGGGAACCTCATTCTATAGGGACACGGGAACCTCATTCTATAGGGAATGGAACCTCAATCTATAGGGACACTGGAAACTCAATCTATAGGGTCACGGGAACCTCAATCTATAGGGACATGGGGACCTCAATCTATAATGATATGGGAAACTCCAGCTCTCAGGAAATGGGAAACTCAATCTATAGGGAATGGAACCTCAATCTATAGGGACGTGGGAACCTCAATCTATAGGGACACAGGAACCTCAATCGAAATGGATACAGGAAACTCAATCTAAAGGGACACGGGAACCTCCATCTATAGGGACACAGGAACCTCATTCTATAGGGACACAGAAACCTCAATCTATAGGGAATGGAACCTCAATCTATAGGGACAAGGAAACTCAAGCTATAGGGTCACGGGAACCTCAATCTATAGGGACACGGGGACCTCAATCTATAGGCATATGGGAAACTCCAGCTCTCGGGACATGGGAAACCCAATCTATAGGGACATGGGAACCTCAATCTATAGGGACACTGGAAACTCAATCTATAGGGAATGGAACCTCAATCTATAGGGACGTGGGAACCTCAATCTATAGGGACACGGAAACCTCAATCTCTATGGATACAGGAAACTCAATCTAAATGGGCACTTTAAACTCAATCTATAGGGACACTGGAAGCTCAGTCTATAGGGAACGGAGCCTCAATCGAAAGGGACATGGGAACCTCAATCTATAGGGACACAGGAAACTCAGTCTATGGGGACATGGGAAACTCAATTTATAGGGACACGGGAACCACAATCTATAGCGAATGAAAACTCAATCTATCGGGAATGGAACTTCAATCTATAGGGAAAATGGAACCTCAATCTATATGAACACTGGAAACTCAATCTATAGGGACACGGGAACCTCAATCTATAGGGGCACGGGAACCTGAATCTATAGGGATATGGGAAACTCAATCTACAGGGACACTGGAAAATCAATCTAAAAGGACCCGGAAACCACAATCAAAACAAACACTGGAAACAAATTCTATAGGGACACTGGAAACTCAATCTATTGGGACACAGGGACCTCAATCTATAGGGAGACGGGAACCTCAATCTATAAGGACACAGGGACCTCAATCTATAGCGACACAGGGACCTCAATATATGGGGACACAGGAACCTCAATCTATAGGGAGACTGGAAACTCAATCTATAGGGACACTGAAACTCAATCTATAGGGACATGGGAACCTCAATCTATAGGGACACTGGGAACTCAATCTATAAGGACACGGGAACCTCAATCTATAGGGACACTGGAAATTCAATCTATAGGGACATGGGGACCTCAATCTATAGGGGCACAGGAACCTCAATCTATAGGGACACTGGAAACTCAATCTATAGGGAACGGAACCTTAATCTATAGGGACACTGGAAACTCAATCTAAAGGAAACGGAAAATCAATCTATAGGGATACTGGAAACTCAATCTATAGGGAATGGAACCTCAATCTATTGGGACACGGGGAACTCAATCTACAGGGACACGGGAACCTCAATCTATAGGGACACGGGGAACTCAATCTATAGAGGCACGGGAACCTCAAACTATAGGGATATGGAAAACTCCATCTCTTGGGACATGGGAAACTCAATCTATAGGGACACGGGAACCTCCATCTATAGGGACACGGGAACCTCATTCTATAGGGACACGGGAACCTCATTCTATAGGGAATGGAATCTCAATCTGTAGGGACACGGGAAACTCAATCTATAGGGTCACGGGAACCTCAATCTATAGGGACATGGGGACCTCAATCTATAGGGATATTGGAAACTCCAGCTCTCGGGACACGGGAAACTCAATCTATAGGGAATGGAACCTCAATCTTTAGGGACGTGGGAATCTCAATCTATAGGGACACAGGAACCTCAAACGAAATGGATACAGGAAATTCAATCTAAAGGGACACGGGAACCTCATTCTATAGGGACACGGAAACCTCAATCTATAGGGAATGGACCCTCAATCTATAGGGGCAAGGAAACTCAATCTATAGGGTCACGGTAACCTCAATCTATAGGGACACGGGGACCTCAATCTATAGGGATATGGGAAACTCCAGCTCTCGGGACATGGGAAACTCAATCTATAGGGACATGGGAACCTCAATCTATAGGGACACTGGAAACTCAATCTATAGGGAATGGAACCTCAATCTATAGGGACATGGGAACCTCAATCTATAGGGACACGGGAACCTCAATCTATATGGATACAGGAAACTCAATCTAAAGGGACACTGGAAACTCAATCTATAGGGACACTGGAAGCTCAGTCTATAGGGAACGGAGCCTCAATCTATAGGGACGTGGGAACCTCAATCTATAGGGACACTGGAAACTCAGTCTATGGGGACATGGGAAACTCAATTTATAGGGACACGGGAACCTCAATCTATAGCGAATGAAAACTCAATCTATCGGGAATGGAACCTCAATCTATAGGGAAACTGGAACCTCAATCTATAGGGACACTGGAAACTCAATCTATAGGGACACTGGAAACTCAATCTACAGGGACAATGGAAACTCAATCTAAAAGGACACAGGAACCTCAATCGAAAGGGAACTGGAAACTCAATCTATACGGAATGGAACCTTAATCTATAGGGACACTGGAAACTCAATCGATAGGGAACGGAACCTCAATCTATGGGGACACTGGACATTCAATCTATAAGGAATGGAACTTTAATCTATAGGGACATTGGAAACTCAATCTATAGGGACATGGGAACCTTAATCTATAGGGAAAGGGACCTCAATCGATAGGGACACTGGAAACTCAATCTATAGGGACACAAATACCTTAATCTATAGAGAACGGAACCTCAATCTATAGGGACACTGGAAACTCAATATATAGGGAAACAGGAAACTTAATCTATAGGGACACAGGGACATCAATCTATAGGGACACAGGGACATCAATCTATAGGGACATGGGAAACTCAACCCATAGGGACACGGGAACCTCAATCTATCGGGACACAGGAAACAATCTATAAGGACACTTGGAACTCAATCTATAGGCACACGGGAACCTCAATCAATAAGGACACAGGGACCTCAATCGATAGTGACACAGGGACCTCAATCTATAGGGACACAGGAACCTCAATCTATAGGGACACTGGAAACTCAATCTATAGGGACACGGGAACCTCAATCTATAGGGACACTGGAAACTCAATCTATAGGGACATGGGAACCTCAATCTATAGGGCCACTGGAAACTCAATCTATAGAGACACAGAAACTTAATCTATAGGGACACTGGAAACTCAATCTATAGGGAACGGAACCTCAATCTATAGAGATACTGGAAACTCAATCTATAGGGAATGGAACCTCAACCTACAGGGAAATGGGAACTCAATCTATAGGGACACGGGAACCTCAATCTATAAGGACACAGGGACCTCAATCTATAGCGGATCAGGGACCTCAATCTATGGGGACACAGGCACCTCAATCTATAGGGACACTGGAAACTCAATCTAAAGGGACACTGGAAACTCAATCTATAGGGACATGTTAACCTCAATCTATAGGGACACTGGAAACTCAATCTATAAGGACATGGGAACCTCAATCAATAGGAACAATGGAAACTCAATCTATAGGGACATGTGAGCCTCAATCTATAGGGGCACAGCAACCTCAATCTATAGAGACACTGGAAACTCAATCTATCGGGACACGGGAAACTTAATCTATAGGGACACTGGGAACTCAATCTATAGGAAACGGAACATCAGTCTATAGGGATACTGGAACCTCAATCTATAGGGGCACGGGGAACTCAATCTATAGGGACACGGGAACCTCAATCTATAGGGACACGGGGAACTCAATCTATAGGGGCACGGAAACCTCAATCGATAGGGATATGGGAAACTCCATCTCTCGGGACATGGGAAACTCAATCTATAGGAACACAGGAACCTCATTCTATAGGGACACGGAAACCTCAATCTATAGGGAATGGAACCTCAATCTATAGGGACAAGGACACTCAATCTATAGGGTCACGGGAACCTCAATCTATAGGGACACGGGGACTTCAATCTATAGGGATATGGGAAACTCCAGCTCTCGGGACATGGGAAACTCAATCTATAGGGACACGGGAACCTCAATCAATAGGGACACTGGAAACTCAATCTATATGGAATGGAACCTCAATCTATAGGGATGTGGGAACCTCAATCTATAGGGACACGGAAACCTCAATCTATAGGGACACTGGGAACTCAATCTATAAGGACACGGGAACTTCAATCTATAGGGAATGGAACATCAGTCTATAGGGATACTGGAAACTCAATCTATAGGGACTGGAACCTCAATCTATAGGGACACAGGGAACTCAATCTATAGGGACACGGGAACCTCAATCTATAGGGACATGGGGAACTCAATCTATAGGGGCACGGGAACCTCAATCTATAGGGATATGGGAAACTACATCTCTCGGGACATGGGAAACTCAATCTATAGGGACACGGGAACCTCCATCTATAGGGACACGGGAACCTCATTCTATAGGGACACGGAAACCTCAATCTATAGGGAATGGAACCTCAATCTATAGGGGCAAGGAAACTCAATCTATAGGGTCACAGGAACCTCAATCTATAGGGACACGGGGACCTCAATCTATAGGGATATGGGAAACTCCAGCTCTCGGGACATGGGAAACTCAATCTATAGGGACATGGGAACTTCAATCTATAGGGACACTGGAAATTCAATCTATAGGGAATGGAACCTCAATCTATAGGGACATGTTAACCTCAATCTATAAGGACACGGGAACCTCAATCTATATGGATACAGGAAACTCAATCTAAAGGGACACTGGAAACTCAATCTATAGGGACACTGGAAGCTCAGTCTATAGGGAACGGAGCCTCAATCTGTAGGGGCATGGGAACCTCAATCTATAGGGACACAGGAAACTCAGTCTATGGGGACATGGGAAACTCAATTTATAGGGACACAGGAACCTCAATCTATAGCGAATGAAAACTCAATCTATCGGGAATGGAACCTCAATCTATAGGGAAACTGAAACCTCAATCTATAGCGACACAGGGACCTCAATCTATGGGGACACTGGAAACTCAATCTATAGGGACACTGGAAACTCAATCTATAGGGACACGGGAAACGTAATCTATAGGGACACTGGAACCTCAATCTATAAGGACACGGGAACCTCAATCTATAGGGGCACATGAACCTCAATCTATAGGGGCACAGGAACCTCAATCTATAGGGACATGGGAAACCTAATCTATAGGGACACTGGAAACTCAATCTGTAGAGAACGGAACATCAATCTATAGCGATACTGGAGACTCAATCTATAGGGAATGGAACATCAATCTATAGGGACATGGGGAACTCAATCTATAGGGACACGGGGACCTCAATCTATAGGGACACGGGTAACTCAATCTATAGGGGCACGGGAACCTCAATCTATAGGGAATGGACCCTCAATCTATAGGGACACGGGAAACTTAATCAATAGGGTCGCGGGAACCTCAATCTATAGGGACACTGGAAACTCAATCTATAGGGAATGGAACCTCAATCTATAGGGACACGGGAACCTCAATCTATATGGATACAGGAAACTCAATCTAAAGGGACACTGGAAACTCAATCTATAGGGACACTGGAAGCTCATTCTATCGGGAACGGAACCTAAATCTATAGGGACATGGGAACCTCAATCTATAGGGACACTGGAAACTCAGTCTATGGGGACATGGGAAACTCAATTTATAGGGATACGGGAACTTCAATCTATGGCGAATGAAAACTCAATCTATCGGGAATGGAACCTCAATCTATAGGGAAACTGGAACCTCAATCTATAGGGACACTGGAAACGCAATCTATAGGGACACTGGAAACTCAATCTTTAGGGACACTGGAAACTCAATCTAAAAGGACACAGGAACCTCAATCGAAAGGGAACTGGAAACTCAATCTATAGGGAACGGAACCTTAATCTATAGGGACACTGGAAACTCAATCTATAGGGAATGGAACTTCAATCTATAGGGTCACTGGAAACTCAATCTATAGGGAATGGAACTTCAATCTATAGGGACACAGGAACATCAATCGATAGGGAACGGAACCTCAATCTATGGGGAAACTGGAAATTCAATCTGTAGGGAATGGAACCTTAATCTATAGGGACACTGGAAACTCAATCTACAGGGACACGGGAACCTTAATCTATAGGGAACGGAACCTCAATTGATAGGACACTGGAAACTCAATCTATAGGAACACGGAAACCTTAATCTATAGGGAACGGAACCTCAATCTATAGGGACACGGGAAACTCAACCCATAGGGACACGGGAACCTCAATCTATAAGGACACAGGGACCTCAATCGATAGTGACACAGGGACCTCAATCTATAGAGACACAGGAACCTCAATCTATAGGGACACTGGAAACTCAATCTATAGGGCCACTGGAAACTCAATCTATAGGGACATGGGAAACTTAATCTATAGAGATACTGGAAACTCAATCTATAGGGAATGGAACCTCAACCTACAGGGTCATGGGGAACTCAATCTATAGGGACACGTGAACCTCAATCTATAGGGACATTGGGAACTCAATCTATATATAGGGGCACGGGAACCTCAATCTATAGGGATATGGGAAACTCAATCTATAGGGACACTGGGAACTCAATCTATAGGGACACAGGAACCTCAATCCATAAGGACACAGGGACCTCAATCTATAGGGATATGGGAAACTCCATCTCTCGGGACACAGAAACCTCAATCTATAGGGACACGGGAACCTCCATCTATAGGAACACGGGAACCTCATTCTAAAGGGACACGGGAACCTCAATCTACATGGAATGGAACCTCAATCTATAGGGATATGGGAAACTCAATCTATAGGGAATGGAACCTCAATCTATAGGGACATGGGAACCTCAATCTATAGGGAAACGGGAACCTCAATCTATATGGACACAGGAAACTCAATCTAAAGGGACACTGGAAACTCAATCTGTAGGGACACTGGAAGCTCAGTCTATAGGGAACGGAGCTTCAATCTATAGGGACATGGGAACCTCAATCTATAGGGACACTGGAAACTCAGTCTATTGGGACATGGGAAACTAAATTTATAGGAACACGGGAACCTCAATCTATAGCGAATGAAAACTCAATCTATCGGGAATGGAACCTCAATCTATAGGGACACTGGAACCTCAATCTATAGGGACATTGGAAACTCAATCTATAGGGACACTGGAAACTCAATGTATAGGGACACTGGAAACTCAATCTAAAAGGACACAGGAACTTCAATCTATAGGGACACTTGAAACGCAATCTATATGGAACGGAACTTCAATCTATAGGGACACAGGAACATCTATCTATAGGGAATGGAACCTCAATCTATAGGGACACTGGAAACTCAATCTATAGGGAACGGAACCTTAATCTATAGGGACACGGGAACCTCCATCTATAGGGACACGGGAACCTCATTCTAAAGGGACACGGGAACCTCAATCTATATGGAATGGAACCTCAATCTATAGGGACACGGAGACCTTAATCTATAGGGAACGGAACCTCAATCTATAGGAACGTGGGAACCTCAATCTATAGGGACACGGGAACCTCAATCTATATGGACACAGGAAACTCAATCTAAAGGGACACTGGAAACTCAATCTGTAGGGACACTGGAAGCTCAGTCTATAGGGAACGGAGCCTCAATTTATAGGGACATGGGAACCTCAATCTATAGGGACACTGGAAACTCAGTCTATTGGGACATGGGAAACTCAATTTATAGGGACACGGGAACCTCAATCTATAGCAAATGAAAATTCAATCTATCGGGAATGGAAGCATAATCTATAGGGACACTGGAAACTCAATCTATAGGGACTCAGGAACCTCAATCTATAGGGAACGGAACCTCAATCTATAGGGACACTGGAAACTCAATCTATAGGGAACGGAACTTCAATCTATAGGGACACAGGTACCTCAAACTATAGGGAACGGGAACCTCAGTCTATAGGGACACTGGGACCTCTGGAACTGGGAATAGGATCCAGCCTGGATGGAGGAGAAGGAAGAGTGCTCTGAGTACATGACCTTCTCAGACAGCGCATTATGTAGCAGCACCGAACGGTGTCTGTCCGGCTGTCTCGGTGCTGACTTATATCAGGTTCCTGGTTAGCCCAGCGTCTAGTTGTCTCCGATGTGTCATCAAGCACAGTACCGGAATAGCAATTCTAAGCTTCTTGCTATTTTTCATAATCAGAGGATTACAATGGGTTAGTTGGAAGGTTTCTGATTATTAATATGGATTAAGATAAAACATCTGTGATTAGGAAAAAAAACCCAGAGTGGAATTCAAAAGCTGTGAAGGTTAATCAAAGCGGTTTTCTGTAACAGAAGATATTTGACTTTGTACATTTAGCAGGTGGCAAGTAAGTAAGATTTGCAACCCGATCTCAGGAGCAGTGAAAGCCCTACTGGGGGCCACAATAGAACACGGGTACAGTCCTTACATACCGTTCCCCCACTGGCTGCACCACCGACGAGGAATATGTTTCCATATCTGCGCGGTCAGTGCCGCACTGTCAGAGGGGCAGTACTGAGGGAGTGCCGCACTGTCGGAGGGGCAGTACTGAGGGAGTGCTGCACTGTCGGAAGGGCAGTACTGAGGGAGTGCCGCACTGTCGGAGGGGCAGTACTGAGGGAGTGCTGCACTGTCGGAAGGGCAGTACTGAGGGAGTGCCGCACTGTCGGAGGGGCAGTACTGAGGGAGTGCCGCACTGTCGGAGGGGCAGTACTGAGGGAGTGTTGCACTGTCGGAGGGGCAGTACTGAGGGAGTGCCGCACTGTCGGAGGGGCAGTACTGAGGGAGCGCCGCACTGTCGGAGGGGCAGTACTGAGGGAGTGCCGCACTGTCGGAGGGGCAGTACTGAGGGAGCGCCGCACTGTCGGAGGGGCAGTACTGAGGGAGCGCGGCACTGTCGAGGGGCAGTACTGAGGGAGCGCCGCACTGTCGAGGGGCAGTACTGAGGGAGTGTCGCACTGTCGGAGGGGCAGTACTGAGGGAGCGCCGCACTGTCGAGGGGCAGTACTGAGGGAGTGTCGCACTGTCGGAGGGGCAGTACTGAGGGAGCGCCGCACTGTCGAGGGGCAGTACTGAGGGAGTGCTGCACTGTCGGAGGGGCAGTACTGAGGGAGCGCCGCACTGTCGAGGGGCAGTACTGAGGGAGTGCTGCACTGTCGGAGGGGCAGTACTGAGGGAGTGCCGCACTGTCGGAGGGGCAGTACTGAGGGAGTGCTGCACTGTCGGAGGGGCAGTACTGAGGGAGTGCCGCACTGTCGGAGGGGCAGTACTGAGGGAGTGTTGCACTGTTGGAGGGGCAGTACTGAGGGAGTGCTGCACTGTCGGAGGGGCAGTACTGAGGGAGTGCTGCACTGTCGGAGGGGCAGTACTGAGGGAGTGCCGCACTGTCGGAGGGGCAGTACTGAGGGAGTGTTGCACTGTCGGAGGGGCAGTACTGAGGGAGTGCCGCACTGTCAGAGGGGCAGTACTGAGGGAGTGCCGCACTGTCGGAGGGGCAGTACTGAGGGAGTGCCGCACTGTCGGAGGGGCAGTACTGAGGGAGCGCCGCACTGTCAGAGGGGCAGTACTGAGAGAGTGCTGCACTGTCGGAGGGGCAGTACTGAGGGAGTGCCGCACTGTCGGAGGGGATGTACTGAGGGAGTGTTGCACTGTCGGAGGGGCAGTACTGAGAGAGTGCTGCACTGTCGCAGGGGCAGTACTGAGGGAGTGTTGCACTGTCGGAGGGGCAGTACTGAGGGAGCACTGCACTGTCAGAGGGGCAGTACTGAGAGAGTGCTGCACTGTCAGAGGGGCAGTACTGAGAGAGCACTGCACTGTCAGAGGGGCAGTACTGAGGGAGTGCTGCACTGTCGGAGGGGCAGTACTGAGAGAGAGCCGCACTGTCAGAGGGGCAGTACTGAGGGAGCGCCGCACTGTCGGAGGGGCAGTACTGAGGGAGCGCGGCACTGTCGAGGGGCAGTACTGAGGGAGCGCCGCACTGTCGAGGGGCAGTACTGAGGGAGTGTCGCACTGTCGGCGGGGCAGTACTGAGGGAGCGCCGCACTGTCGAGGGGCAGTACTGAGGGAGTGTCGCACTGTCGCAGGGGCAGTACTGAGGGAGCGCCGCACTGTCGGAGGGGCAGTACTGAGGGAGTGCTGCACTGTCGGAAGGGCAGTACTGAGGGAGTGCCGCACTGTCGGAGGGGCAGTACTGAGGGAGTGCTGCACTGTCGGAAGGGCAGTACTGAGGGAGTGCCGCACTGTCGGAGGGGCAGTACTGAGGGAGTGCCGCACTGTCGGAGGGGCAGTACTGAGGGAGTGTTGCACTGTCGGAGGGGCAGTACTGAGGGAGTGCCGCACTGTCGGAGGGGCAGTACTGAGGGAGCGCCGCACTGTCGGAGGGGCAGTACTGAGGGAGTGCCGCACTGTCGGAGGGGCAGTACTGAGGGAGCGCCGCACTGTCGGAGGGGCAGTACTGAGGGAGCGCGGCACTGTCGAGGGGCAGTACTGAGGGAGCGCCGCACTGTCGAGGGGCAGTACTGAGGGAGTGTCGCACTGTCGGAGGGGCAGTACTGAGGGAGCGCCGCACTGTCGAGGGGCAGTACTGAGGGAGTGTCGCACTGTCGGAGGGGCAGTACTGAGGGAGCGCCGCACTGTCGAGGGGCAGTACTGAGGGAGTGCTGCACTGTCGGAGGGGCAGTACTGAGGGAGTGCCGCACTGTCGGAGGGGCAGTACTGAGGGAGTGCTGCACTGTCGGAGGGGCAGTACTGAGGGAGTGCCGCACTGTCGGAGGGGCAGTACTGAGGGAGTGTTGCACTGTCGGAGGGGCAGTACTGAGGGAGTGCTGCACTGTCGGAGGGGCAGTACTGAGGGAGTGCTGCACTGTCGGAGGGGCAGTACTGAGGGAGTGCCGCACTGTCGGAGGGGCAGTACTGAGGGAGTGTTGCACTGTCGGAGGGGCAGTACTGAGGGAGCGCCGCACTGTCAGAGGGGCAGTACTGAGAGAGTGCTGCACTGTCGGAGGGGCAGTACTGAGGGAGTGCCGCACTGTCGGAGGGGATGTACTGAGGGAGTGTTGCACTGTCGGAGGGGCAGTACTGAGAGAGTGCTGCACTGTCGCAGGGGCAGTACTGAGGGAGTGTTGCACTGTCGGAGGGGCAGTACTGAGGGAGCACTGCACTGTCAGAGGGGCAGTACTGAGAGAGTGCTGCACTGTCAGAGGGGCAGTACTGAGAGAGCACTGCACTGTCAGAGGGGCAGTACTGAGGGAGTGCTGCACTGTCGGAGGGGCAGTACTGAGAGAGAGCCGCACTGTCAGAGGGGCAGTACTGAGGGAGCGCCGCACTGTCGGAGGGGCAGTACTGAGGGAGCGCGGCACTGTCGAGGGGCAGTACTGAGGGAGCGCCGCACTGTCGAGGGGCAGTACTGAGGGAGTGTCGCACTGTCGGAGGGGCAGTACTGAGGGAGCGCCGCACTGTCGAGGGGCAGTACTGAGGGAGTGTCGCACTGTCGGAGGGGCAGTACTGAGGGAGCGCCGCACTGTCGAGGGGCAGTACTGAGGGAGTGCTGCACTGTCGGAGGGGCAGTACTGAGGGAGCGCCGCACTGTCGAGGGGCAGTACTGAGGGAGTGCTGCACTGTCGGAGGGGCAGTACTGAGGGAGTGCCGCACTGTCGGAGGGGCAGTACTGAGGGAGTGCTGCACTGTCGGAGGGGCAGTACTGAGAGAGCACCGCACTGTCAGAGGGGCAGTACTGAGGGAGTGCTGCACTGTCGGAGGGGCAGTACTGAGGGAGTGCCGCACTGTCGGAAGGGCAGTACTGAGGGAGTGCCGCACTGTCGGAGGGGCAGTACTGAGGGAGTGCTGCACTGTCGGAAGGGCAGTACTGAGGGCGTGCCGCACTGTCGGAGGGGCAGTACTGAGGGAGTGCTGCACTGTCGGAAGGGCAGTACTGAGGGAGTGCCGCACTGTCGGAGGGGCAGTACTGAGGGAGTGCCGCACTGTCGGAGGGGCAGTACTGAGGGAGTGCTGCACTGTCGGAGGGGCAGTACTGAGGGAGCGCCGCACTGTCGAGGGGCAGTACTGAGGGAGTGCTGCACTGTCGGAGGGGCAGTACTGAGGGAGTGCCGCACTGTCGGAGGGGCAGTACTGAGGGAGTGCTGCACTGTCGGAGGGGCAGTACTGAGGGAGTGCCGCACTGTCGGAGGGGCAGTACTGAGGGAGTGTTGCACTGTCGGAGGGGCAGTACTGAGGGAGTGCTGCACTGTCGGAGGGGCAGTACTGAGGGAGTGCTGCACTGTCGGAGGGGCAGTACTGAGGGAGTGCCGCACTGTCGGAGGGGCAGTACTGAGGGAGTGTTGCACTGTCGGAGGGGCAGTACTGAGGGAGCGCCGCACTGTCAGAGGGGCAGTACTGAGAGAGTGCTGCACTGTCGGAGGGGCAGTACTGAGGGAGTGCCGCACTGTCGGAGGGGATGTACTGAGGGAGTGTTGCACTGTCGGAGGGGCAGTACTGAGAGAGTGCTGCACTGTCGGAGGGGCAGTACTGAGCGAGTGTTGCACTGTCGGAGGGGCAGTACTGAGGGAGCACTGCACTGTCAGAGGGGCAGTACTGAGAGAGTGCTGCACTGTCAGAGGGGCAGTACTGAGAGAGCACTGCACTGTCAGAGGGGCAGTACTGAGGGAGTGCTGCACTGTCGGAGGGGCAGTACTGAGAGAGAGCCGCACTGTCAGAGGGGCAGTACTGAGGGAGCGCCGCACTGTCGGAGGGGATGTACTGAGGGAGTGCTGCACTGTCGGAGGGACAGTACTGAGAGAGCACCGCACTGTCAGAGGGGCAGTACTGAGGGAGTGCTGCACTGTCGGAGGGGCAGTACTGAGGGAGTGCCGCACTGTCGGAGGGGCAGTACTGAGGGAGCGCCGCACTGTCGAGGGGCAGTACTGAGGGAGTGCCGCACTGTCGGAGGGGCAGTACTGAGGGAGCGCCGCACTGTCGAGGGGCAGTACTGAGGGAGTGCCGCACTGTCGGAGGGGCAGTACTGAGGGAGTGCTGCACTGTCGGAGAGGCAGTACTGAGGGAGTGCTGCACTGTCGGAGGGGCAGTACTGAGGGAGTGCCGCACTGTCGGAGGGGCAGTACTGAGGGAGTGTTGCACTGTCGGAGGGGCAGTACTGAGGGAGCGCCGCACTGTCAGAGGGGCAGTACTGAGAGAGTGCTGCACTGTCGGAGGGGCAGTACTGAGGGAGTGCCGCACTGTCGGAGGGGATGTACTGAGGGAGTGTTGCACTGTCGGAGGGGCAGTACTGAGAGAGTGCTGCACTGTCGGAGGGGCAGTACTGAGGGAGTGTTGCACTGTCGGAGGGGCAGTACTGAGGGAGCACTGCACTGTCAGAGGGGCAGTACTGAGAGAGTGCTGCACTGTCAGAGGGGCAGTACTGAGAGAGCACTGCACTGTCAGAGAGGCAGTACTGAGGGAGTGCTGCACTGTCGGAGGGGCAGCACTGAGAGAGAGCCGCACTGTCAGAGGGGCAGTACTGAGGGAGCGCCGCAGTGTCGGAGGGGATGTACTGAGGGAGTGCTGCACTGTCGGAGGGACAGTACTGAGAGAGCACCGCACTGTCAGAGGGGCAGTTCTGAGGGAGTGCTGCACTGTCGGAGGGGCAGTACTGAGGGAGCACCGCACTGTCGGAGGGGCAGTACTGAGGGAGTGCAGCACTGTCGGAGGGGCAGTACTGAGGGAGCACTGCACTGTCAGAGGGGCAGTACTGAGGGACCGCTGCACTGTCGGAGGGGCAGTACTGAGGGAGTGCTGCACTGTCGGAGGGGCAGTACTGAGGGAGTGCTGCACTGTCGGAGGGGCAGTACTGAGAGAGCACTGCACTGCCGGAGGGGCAGTAGTGAGGGAACGCAGCACTGTCGGAGGGGCAGTACTGATTGAGGGAGCGCCGCACTGTCAGAGGGGCAGTACTGAGGGAGTGCTGCACTGTCGGAGGGGCAGTACTGAGGGAGTGCTGCACTGTCGGAGGGGCAGTACTGAGGGAGCCCCGCACTGTCGGAGGGGCAGTACTGAGGGAGCACTGCACTGTCAGAGGGGCAGTACTGAGGGAGTGCTGCACTGTCGGAGGGGCAGTACTGAGAGAGTGCCGCACTGTCGGAGGGGCAGTACTGAGGGAGTGCCGCACTGTCGAAGGGGCAGTACTGAGGGAGTGCTGCACTGTCGGAGGGGCAGTACTGAGGGAGTGCTGCACTGTCGGAGGGGCAGTACTGAGGGAGTGTTGCACTGTCGGAGGGGCAGTACTGAGGGAGCACTGCACTGTCAGAGGGGCAGTACTGAGAGAGTGCTGCACTGTCAGAGGGGCAGTACTGAGAGAGCACTGCATTGTCAGAGAGGCAGTACTGAGGGAGTGCTGCACTGTCGGAGGGGCAGCACTGAGAGAGAGCCGCACAGTCAGAGGGGCAGTACTGAGGGAGCGCCGCACTGTCGGAGGGGATGTACTGAGGGAGTGCTGCACTGTCGGAGGGACAGTACTGAGAGAGCACCGCACTGTCAGAGGGGCAGTACTGAGGGAGTGCTGCACTGTCGGAGGGGCAGTACTGAGGGAGCACCGCACTGTCGGAGGGGCAGTACTGAGGGAGTGCTGCACTGTCGGAGGGGCAGTACTGAGGGAGCACTGCACTGTCAGAGGGGCAGTACTGAGGGAGCGCTGCACTGTCGGAGGGGCAGTACTGAGGGAGTGCTGCACTGTCGGAGGGGCAGTACTGAGGGAGTGCTGCACTGTCGGAGGGGCAGTACTGAAAGAGCACTGCACTGTCGGAGGGGCAGTAGTGAGGGAACGCAGCACTGTCGGAGGGGCAGTACTGATTGAGGGAGCGCCGCACTGTCAGAGGGGCAGTACTGAGGGAGTGCTGCACTGTCGGAGGGGCAGTACTGAGGGAGTGTTGCACTGTCGGAGGGGCAGTACTGAGGGAGCCCCGCACTGTCGGAGGGGCAGTACTGAGGGAGCACTGCACTGTCAGAGGGGCAGTACTGAGGGAGTGCTGCACTGTCAGAGGGGCAGTACTGAGGGAGCGCCGCACTGTCGGAGGGGCAGTACTGAGGGAGCACTGCACTGTCAGAGGGGCAGTACTGAGGAAGTGCTGCACTGTCGGAGGTGCAGTACTGAGGGAGCGCCGCACTGACCGAGGGGCAGTACTGAGGGAGTGCTGCACTGTCGGAGGGCCAGTACTGAGGGAGTGCCGCACTGTCGGAGGGGCAGTACTGAGTGAGTGCCGCACTGTCGGAGGGCCAGTACTGAGGGAGCGCTGCACTGTCGGAGGGGCAGTACTGAGGGAGTGTTGCACTGTCGGAGGGGCAGTACTGAGGGAGCGCCGCACTGTCGGAGGGGCAGTACTGAGTGAGTGCCGCACTGTCGGAGGGCCAGTACTGAGGGAGCGCTGCACTGTCGGAGGGGCAGTACTGAGGGAGTGTTGCACTGTCGGAGGGCCAGTACTGAGGGAGCGCTGCACTGTCAGAGGGGCAGTACTGAGAGAGTGCTGCACTGTCGGAGGGGCAGTACTGAGGGAGTGCCGCACTGTCGGAGGGGATGTACTGAGGGAGTGTTGCACTGTCGGAGGGGCAGTACTGAGAGAGTGCTGCACTGTCGGAGGGGCAGTACTGAGGGAGTGTTGCACTGTCGGAGGGGCAGTACTGAGGGAGCACTGCACTGTCAGAGGGGCAGTACTGAGAGAGTGCTGCACTGTCAGAGGGGCAGTACTGAGAGAGCACTGCACTGTCAGAGAGGCAGTACTGAGGGAGTGCTGCACTGTCAGAGGGGCAGTACTGAGGGAGTGCTGCACTGTCGGAGGGGCAGTACTGAGGGAGCACCGCACTGTCGGAGGGGCAGTACTGAGGGAGTGCTGCACTGTCGGAGGGGCAGTACTGAGGGAGCACTGCACTGTCAGAGGGGCAGTACTGAGGGAGCGCTGCACTGTCGGAGGGGCAGTACTGAGGGAGTGCTGCACTGTCGGAGGGGCAGTACTGAGGGAGTGCTGCACTGTCGGAGGGGCAGTACTGAGAGAGCACTGCACTGTCGGAGGGGCAGTACTGAGGGAGTGCCGCACTGTCGGAAGGGCAGTACTGAGGGAGTGCCGCACTGTCGGAGGGGCAGTACTGAGGGAGTGCTGCACTGTCGGAAGGGCAGTACTGAGGGCGTGCCGCACTGTCGGAGGGGCAGTACTGAGGGAGTGCTGCACTGTCGGAAGGGCAGTACTGAGGGAGTGCCGCACTGTCGGAGGGGCAGTACTGAGGGAGTGCCGCACTGTCGGAGGGGCAGTACTGAGGGAGTGTTGCACTGTCGGAGGGGCAGTACTGAGGGAGTGCCGCACTGTCGGAGGGGCAGTACTGAGGGAGCGCCGCACTGTCGGAGGGGCAGTACTGAGGGAGTGCCGCACTGTCGGAGGGGCAGTACTGAGGAAGCGCGGCACTGTCGGAGGGGTAGTACTGAGGGAGTGCCGCACTGTCGAGGGGCAGTACTGAGGGAGCGCCGCACTGTCGAGGGGCAGTACTGAGGGAGCGCCGCACTGTCAGAGGGGCAGTACTGAGGGAGCGCCGCACTGTCGGAGGGGCAGTACTGAGGAAGCGCGGCACTGTCGAGGGGCAGTACTGAGGGAGCGCCGCACTGTCGAGGGGCAGTACTGAGGGAGTGTCGCACTGTCGGAGGGGCAGTACTGAGGGAGCGCCGCACTGTCGAGGGGCAGTACTGAGGGAGTGTCGCACTGTCGGAGGGGCAGTACTGAGGGAGCGCCGCACTGTCGGAGGGGCAGTACTGAGGGAGTGCTGCACTGTCGGAGGGGCAGTACTGAGGGAGTGCTGCACTGTCGGAGGGGCAGTACTGAGGGAGCGCCGCACTGTCGAGGGGCAGTACTGAGGGAGTGCTGCACTGTCGGAGGGGCAGTACTGAGGGAGTGCCGCACTGTCGGAGGGGCAGTACTGAGGGAGTGCTGCACTGTCGGAGGGGCAGTACTGAGGGAGTGCCGCACTGTCGGAGGGGCAGTACTGAGGGAGTGTTGCACTGTCGGAGGGGCAGTACTGAGGGAGTGCTGCACTGTCGGAGGGGCAGTACTGAGGGAGTGCTGCACTGTCGGAGGGGCAGTACTGAGGGAGTGCCGCACTGTCGGAGGGGCAGTACTGAGGGAGTGTTGCACTGTCGGAGGGGCAGTACTGAGGGAGCGCCGCACTGTCAGAGGGGCAGTACTGAGAGAGTGCTGCACTGTCGGAGGGGCAGTACTGAGGGAGTGCCGCACTGTCGGAGGGGATGTACTGAGGGAGTGTTGCACTGTCGGAGGGGCAGTACTGAGAGAGTGCTGCACTGTCGGAGGGGCAGTACTGAGCGAGTGTTGCACTGTCGGAGGGGCAGTACTGAGGGAGCACTGCACTGTCAGAGGGGCAGTACTGAGAGAGTGCTGCACTGTCAGAGGGGCAGTACTGAGAGAGCACTGCACTGTCAGAGGGGCAGTGCTGAGGGAGTGCTGCACTGTCGGAGGGGCAGTACTGAGAGAGAGCCGCACTGTCAGAGGGGCAGTACTGAGGGAGCGCCGCACTGTCGGAGGGGATGTACTGAGGGAGTGCTGCACTGTCGGAGGGACAGTACTGAGAGAGCACCGCACTGTCAGAGGGGCAGTACTGAGGGAGTGCTGCACTGTCGGAGGGGCAGTACTGAGGGAGTGCCGCACTGTCGGAGGGGCAGTACTGAGGGAGCGCCGCACTGTCGAGGGGCAGTACTGAGGGAGTGCCGCACTGTCGGAGGGGCAGTACTGAGGGAGCGCCGCACTGTCGAGGGGCAGTACTGAGGGAGTGCCGCACTGTCGGAGGGGCAGTACTGAGGGAGTGCTGCACTGTCGGAGAGGCAGTACTGAGGGAGTGCTGCACTGTCGGAGGGGCAGTACTGAGGGAGTGCCGCACTGTCGGAGGGGCAGTACTGAGGGAGTGTTGCACTGTCGGAGGGGCAGTACTGAGGGAGCGCCGCACTGTCAGAGGGGCAGTACTGAGAGAGTGCTGCACTGTCGGAGGGGCAGTACTGAGGGAGTGCCGCACTGTCGGAGGGGATGTACTGAGGGAGTGTTGCACTGTCGGAGGGGCAGTACTGAGAGAGTGCTGCACTGTCGGAGGGGCAGTACTGAGGGAGTGTTGCACTGTCGGAGGGGCAGTACTGAGGGAGCACTGCACTGTCAGAGGGGCAGTACTGAGAGAGTGCTGCACTGTCAGAGGGGCAGTACTGAGAGAGCACTGCACTGTCAGAGAGGCAGTACTGAGGGAGTGCTGCACTGTCGGAGGGGCAGCACTGAGAGAGAGCCGCACTGTCAGAGGGGCAGTACTGAGGGAGCGCCGCAGTGTCGGAGGGGATGTACTGAGGGAGTGCTGCACTGTCGGAGGGACAGTACTGAGAGAGCACCGCACTGTCAGAGGGGCAGTACTGAGGGAGTGCTGCACTGTCGGAGGGGCAGTACTGAGGGAGCACCGCACTGTCGGAGGGGCAGTACTGAGGGAGTGCTGCACTGTCGGAGGGGCAGTACTGAGGGAGCACTGCACTGTCAGAGGGGCAGTACTGAGGGACCGCTGCACTGTCGGAGGGGCAGTACTGAGGGAGTGCTGCACTGTCGGAGGGGCAGTACTGAGGGAGTGCTGCACTGTCGGAGGGGCAGTACTGAGAGAGCACTGCACTGCCGGAGGGGCAGTAGTGAGGGAACGCAGCACTGTCGGAGGGGCAGTACTGATTGAGGGAGCGCCGCACTGTCAGAGGGGCAGTACTGAGGGAGTGCTGCACTGTCGGAGGGGCAGTACTGAGGGAGTGCTGCACTGTCGGAGGGGCAGTACTGAGGGAGCCCCGCACTGTCGGAGGGGCAGTACTGAGGGAGCACTGCACTGTCAGAGGGGCAGTACTGAGGGAGTGCTGCACTGTCGGAGGGGCAGTACTGAGAGAGTGCCGCACTGTCGGAGGGGCAGTACTGAGGGAGTGCCGCACTGTCGAAGGGGCAGTACTGAGGGAGTGCTGCACTGTCGGAGGGGCAGTACTGAGGGAGTGCTGCACTGTCGGAGGGGCAGTACTGAGGGAGTGTTGCACTGTCGGAGGGGCAGTACTGAGGGAGCACTGCACTGTCAGAGGGGCAGTACTGAGAGAGTGCTGCACTGTCAGAGGGGCAGTACTGAGAGAGCACTGCACTGTCAGAGAGGCAGTACTGAGGGAGTGCTGCACTGTCGGAGGGGCAGCACTGAGAGAGAGCCGCACTGTCAGAGGGGCAGTACTGAGGGAGCGCCGCACTGTCGGAGGGGATGTACTGAGGGAGTGCTGCACTGTCGGAGGGACAGTACTGAGAGAGCACCGCACTGTCAGAGGGGCAGTACTGAGGGAGTGCTGCACTGTCGGAGGGGCAGTACTGAGGGAGCACCGCACTGTCGGAGGGGCAGTACTGAGGGAGTGCTGCACTGTCGGAGGGGCAGTACTGAGGGAGCACTGCACTGTCAGAGGGGCAGTACTGAGGGAGCGCTGCACTGTCGGAGGGGCAGTACTGAGGGAGTGCTGCACTGTCGGAGGGGCAGTACTGAGGGAGTGCTGCACTGTCGGAGGGGCAGTACTGAAAGAGCACTGCACTGTCGGAGGGGCAGTAGTGAGGGAACGCAGCACTGTCGGAGGGGCAGTACTGATTGAGGGAGCGCCGCACTGTCAGAGGGGCAGTACTGAGGGAGTGCTGCACTGTCGGAGGGGCAGTACTGAGGGAGTGTTGCACTGTCGGAGGGGCAGTACTGAGGGAGCCCCGCACTGTCGGAGGGGCAGTACTGAGGGAGCACTGCACTGTCAGAGGGGCAGT
This sequence comes from Pristiophorus japonicus, assembly GCF_044704955.1. NCBI lineage: Eukaryota > Metazoa > Chordata > Chondrichthyes > Pristiophoridae > Pristiophorus > Pristiophorus japonicus. The sequence goes on along the minus strand of NC_091991.1, from coordinate 183,035,020 downwards.
ACTGAGGGAGTGCTGCACTGTCAGAGGGGCAGTACTGAGGGAGCGCCGCACTGTCGGAGGGGCAGTACTGAGGGAGCACTGCACTGTCAGAGGGGCAGTACTGAGGGAGTGCCGCACTGACCGAGGGGCAGTACTGAGGGAGTGCTGCACTGTCGGAGGGCCAGTACTGAGGGAGTGCCGCACTGTCGGAGGGGCAGTACTGAGTGAGTGCCGCACTGTCGGAGGGCCAGTACTGAGGGAGCGCTGCACTGTCGGAGGGGCAGTACTGAGGGAGTGTTGCACTGTCGGAGGGGCAGTACTGAGGGAGCGCCGCACTGTCAGAGGGGCAGTACTGAGAGAGTGCTGCACTGTCGGAGGGGCAGTACTGAGGGAGTGCCGCACTGTCGGAGGGGATGTACTGAGGGAGTGTTGCACTGTCGGAGGGGCAGTACTGAGAGAGTGCTGCACTGTCGGAGGGGCAGTACTGAGGGAGTGTTGCACTGTCGGAGGGGCAGTACTGAGGGAGCACTGCACTGTCAGAGGGGCAGTACTGAGAGAGTGCTGCACTGTCAGAGGGGCAGTACTGAGAGAGCACTGCACTGTCAGAGAGGCAGTACTGAGGGAGTGCTGCACTGTCAGAGGGGCAGTACTGAGGGAGTGCTGCACTGTCGGAGGGGCAGTACTGAGGGAGCACCGCACTGTCGGAGGGGCAGTACTGAGGGAGTGCTGCACTGTCGGAGGGGCAGTACTGAGGGAGCACTGCACTGTCAGAGGGGCAGTACTGAGGGAGCGCTGCACTGTCGGAGGGGCAGTACTGAGGGAGTGCTGCACTGTCGGAGGGGCAGTACTGAGGGAGTGCTGCACTGTCGGAGGGGCAGTACTGAGAGAGCACTGCACTGTCGGAGGGGCAGTAGTGAGGGAACGCAGCACTGTCGGAGGGGCAGTACTGATTGAGGGAGCGCCGCACTGTCAGAGGGGCAGTACTGAGAGAGTGCTGCACTGTCGGAGGGGCAGTACTGAGGGAGTGCTGCACTGTCGGAGGGGCAGTACTGAGGGAGCCCCGCACTGTCGGAGGGGCAGTACTGAGGGAGCACTGCACTGTCAGAGGGGCAGTACTGAGGGAGTGCCGCACTGTCGAAGGGGCAGTACTGAGGGAGTGCTGCACTGTCGGAGGGGCAGTACTGAGGGAGTGCTGCACTGTCAGAGGGGCAGTACTGAGGGAGCGCCGCACTGTCGGAGGGGCAGTACTGAGGGAGTGCTGCACTGTCGGAGGTGCAGTACTGAGTGAGTGCCGCACTGTCGGAGGGGCAGTACTGAGGGAGCACTGCACTGTCAGAGGGGCAGTACTGAGGGAGTGCTGCACTGTCGGAGGTGCAGTACTGAGTGAGTGCCGCACTGTCGGAGGGGCAGTACTGAGGGAGCGCTGCTCTGTCTAAGGTGCCGTCTTTTGGATGAAATGTTAAACTGAGGCCCCATCTGCTCTCTCAATTAGACATAAAGTACCCCATGGTACTATTTCGATAAAGATCAGGGGAGTTCTCCCCCGGTGTCTTGGGGTCGAACAATATCCCCTCAAACAACATCACTCAAACAGATTATCTGGCCATTATCACATTGCTGTGTGTGGGAGCTTGCTGTGCGCAAATTTGCTGCTGCGTTTCCCACATTACAACAGTGACTGCACTCCAAAAGTACTTCATTGGCTGTAAAGCGCTTTGAGACATCCTGAGGTCATTAAAGATGCTATCGAAATGCAAGTGTTTCTCAAAGATCAATGTCAAGTCTTCAGCCCCAGCATAAACTCACTTCCCTCACCACCGACTCCTGCCCCAACCAGGCCACTGTCTCAGGCTGAACCAAAGTGTTCACTACCACTGCCTCACATTCCACCCTGAACATAAGAACATAAGAAATGGGAGCAGGAGTCGGCCATACGGCCCCTCGAGCCTGCTCCGCCATTTAATACGATCATGGCTGATCCGATCATGGACTCAGCTCCACTTCCCTGCCCGCTCCCCATAACCCTTTACTCGCTTATCGGTTAAGAAACTGTCTATTTCTGTCTTAAATTTTTTCAATGTCCCAACTTCCACAGCTCTCTGAGGCAGCGAATTCCACAGATTTACAACCCTCTGAGAGAACAAATTTCTCCTCATCTCAGTTTTAAATGGGTGGCCCCTTATTCTAAGACCATGCCCCCTAGTTCTAGTCTCCCCCATCAGTGGAAACATCCTCTCTGCATCCACCTTGTTAAGCCCCCTCATAATCTTATACATTTCGATAAAATCACCTCTCATTCTTCTGAATTCCAAAGAGTTGAGGCCCAACCTACTCAACCTTTCCTCATAAGTCAATTCCCTCATCCCCGGGATCAACCGAGTGAACCTTTTCTGAACTGCCTCCAAAGCAAGTATATCCTTCCTTAAATACGGAGACCAAAACTGCACGCAGTATTCCAGGTGTGGCCTCACCAATACCCTGTATAACTGTAGCAAGACTTCCCTGCTTTTATACTCCATCTCCTTTGCAATAAAGGCCAAGATACCATTGGCCTTCCTGATCACTTGCTGTGCCTGCATACTAACCTTTTGTGTTTCATGCACAAGGACCCCCAGGTCCCTCTGTACTGCGGCACTTTGCAATTTTTCTCCATTTAGATAATAACTTCAACTGAGATTCCCACCCCCAGATCCTCTCCGTCACCAAGAGCACCTACTTCCACCTCGGTAACATCGCCCGTCTCTGCACCCGCGACAGCCCATCTGCTACTGAAACCCTCATCCGTGCCTTTGTTACCCCCAGACTTGACTATTCCAACACTGTGCTGGCCGGCCTCCCAGCTTCCACCCTCCGTTACCTTCAGCTCATCCAAACTCTGCTGCCCGTGATGCCGTTCACCGACTGGGAGCCATCCTTGTGTTCAAAGCTCGCCAGTGCCTCACGCCTCCCTGTCTCTGTAGCCTCCGCCGCCATTCGCCCAGCTCTGACCTTTTGTGAAGCACCACCATTGGAAGCTTCAGCGTCCCCTGTACATGTACAGTACACAGCGGGTAAAGGGGAACGACCCACTCCTGTCTGGGACTGTACACCCCGTGTGTGTCTCAGTGTCCCCTGTACATGTACAGTACACAGCGGGTAAAGGGGAACGACCCACTCCTGTCTGGGACTGTACACCCCGTGTGTGTCTCAGTGCCCCCTGTACATGTACAGTACACAGGGTAAAGGGGAACGACCCACTCCTGTCTGGGACTGTACACCCCGTGTGTGTCTCAGTGCCCCCTGTACATGTACAGTACACAGCGGGTAAAGGGGAACGACCCACTCCTGTCTGGGACTGTACACCCCGTGTGTGTCTCAGTGTCCCCTGTACATGTACAGTACACAGCGGGTAAAGGGGAACGACCCACTCCTGTCTGGGACTGTACACCCCGTGTGTGTCTCAGTGTCCCCTGTACATGTACAGTACACAGCGGGTAAAGGGGAACGACCCACTCCTGTCTGGGACTGTACACCCCGTGTGTGTCTCAGTGTCCCCTGTACATGTACAGTACACAGCGGGTAAAGGGGAACGATTCACTCCTGTCTGGGACTGTACACCCCGTGTGTGTCTCAGTGTCCCCTGTACATGTACAGTACACAGGGTAAAGGGGAACGACCCACTCCTGTCTGGGACTGTACACCCCGTGTGTGTCTCAGTGCCCCCTGTACATGTACAGTACACAGGGTAAAGGGGAACGACCCACTCCTGTCTGGGACTGTACACCCCGTGTGTGTCTCAGTGTCCCCTGTACATGTACAGTACACAGGGTAAAGGGGAACGACCCACTCCTGTCTGGGACTGTACACCCCGTGTGTGTCTCAGTGTCCCCTGTACATGTACAGTACACAGCGGGTAAAGGGGAACGACCCACTCCTGTCTGGGACTGTACACCCCGTGTGTGTCTCAGTGCCCCCTGTACATGTACAGTACACAGCGGGTAAAGGGGAACGACCCACTCCTGTCTGGGACTGTACACCCCATGTGTGTCTCAGTGTCCCCTGTACATGTACAGTACACAGGGTAAAGGGGAACGACCCACTCCTGTCTGGGACTGTACACCCCGTGTGTGTCTCAGTGTCCCCTGTACATGTACAGTACACAGCGGGTAAAGGGGAACGATCCACTCCTGTCTGGGACTGTACACCCCGTGTGTGTCTCAGTGTCCCCTGTACATGTACAGTACACAGGGTAAAGGGGAACGACCCACTCCTGTCTGGGACTGCACACCCCGTGTGTGTCTCAGTGTCCCCTGTACATGTACAGTACACAGGGTAAAGGGGAACGACCCACTCCTGTCTGGGACTGTACACCCCGTGTGTGTCTCAGTGTCCCCTGTACATGTACAGTACACAGCGGGTAAAGGGGAACGACCCACTCCTGTCTGGGACTGTACACCCCGTGTGTGTCTCAGTGTCCCCTGTACATGTACAGTACACAGCGGGTAAAGGGGAATGACCCACTCCTGTCTGGGACTGTACACCCCGTGTGTGTCTCAGTGTCCCCTGTACATGTACAGTACACAGCGGGTAAAGGGGAACGATTCACTCCTGTCTGGGACTGTACACCCCGTGTGTGTCTCAGTGCCCCCTGTACATGTACAGTACACAGCGGGTAAAGGGGAATGACCCACTCCTGTCTGGGACTGTACACCCCGTGTGTGTCTCAGTGTCCCCTGTACATGTACAGTACACAGCGGGTAAAGGGAACGACCCACTCCTGTCTGGGACTGTACACCCCGTGTGTGTCTCAGTGTCCCCTGTACATGTACAGTACACAGCGGGTAAAGGGGAACGACCCACTCCTGTCTGGGACTGTACACCCCGTGTGTGTCTCAGTGTCCCCTGTACATGTACAGTACACAGCGGGTAAAGGGGAATGACCCACTCCTGTCTGGGACTGTACACCCCGTGTGTGTCTCAGTGTCCCCTGTACATGTACAGTACACAGCGGGTAAAGGGGAATGACCCACTCCTGTCTGGGACTGTACACCCCGTGTGTGTCTCAGTGTCCCCTGTACATGTACAGTACACAGCGGGTAAAGGGGAACGACCCACTCCTGTCTGGGACTGTACACCCCGTGTGTGTCTCAGTGTCCCCTGTACATGTACAGTACACAGCGGGGTAAAGGGGAACGACCCACTCCTGTCTGGGACTGTACACCCCGTGTGTGTCTCAGTGTCCCCTGTACATGTACAGTACACAGGGTAAAGGGGAACGACCCACTCCTGTCTGGGACTGTACACCCCGTGTGTGTCTCAGTGTCCCCTGTACATGTACAGTACACAGCGGGTAAAGGGGAACGACCCACTCCTGTCTGGGACTGTACACCCCGTGTGTGTCTCAGTGCCCCCTGTACATGTACAGTACACAGCGGGTAAAGGGGAACGATTCACTCCTGTCTGGGACTGTACACCCCGTGTGTGTCTCAGTGTCCCCTGTACATGTACAGTACACAGGGTAAAGGGGAACGACCCACTCCTGTCTGGGACTGTACACCCCGTGTGTGTCTCAGTGTCCCCTGTACATGTACAGTACACAGCGGGTAAAGGGGAACGACCCACTCCTGTCTGGGACTGTACACCCCGTGTGTGTCTCAGTGTCCCCTGTACATGTACAGTACACAGCGGGTAAAGGGGAACGACCCACTCCTGTCTGGGACTGTACACCCCGTGTGTGTCTCAGTGTCCCCTGTACATGTACAGTACACAGCGGGTAAAGGGGAACGATTCACTCCTGTCTGGGACTACACCCCGTGGGTGTCTCAGTGTCCCCTGTACATGTACAGTACACAGCAGGTAAAGGGGAACGATTCACTCCTGTCTGGGACTGTACACCCCGTGTGTGTCTCAGTGCCCCCTGTACATGTACAGTACACAGGGTAAAGGGGAACGACCCACTCCTGTCTGGGACTGTACACCCCGTGTGTGTCTCAGTGCCCCCTGTACATGTACAGTACACAGCGGGGTAAAGGGGAACGACCCACTCCTGTCTGGGACTGTACACCCCGTGTGTGTCTCAGTGTCCCCTGTACATGTACAGTACACAGCGGGTAAAGGGGAACGATTCACTCCTGTCTGGGACTGTACACCCCGTGTGTGTCTCAGTGTCCCCTGTACATGTACAGTACACAGCGGGTAAAGGGGAACGACCCACTCCTGTCTGGGACTGTACACCCCGTGTGTGTCTCAGTGTCCCCTGTACATGTACAGTACACAGCGGGTAAAGGGGAACGATTCACTCCTGTCTGGGACTGTACACCCCGTGTGTGTCTCAGTGCCCCCTGTACAAGTACAGTACACAGCGGGTAAAGGGGAACGACCCACTCCTGTCTGGGACTGTACACCCCGTGTGTGTCTCAGTGTCCCCTGTACATGTACAGTACACAGCGGGTAAAGGGGAACGATTCACTCCTGTCTGGGACTGTACACCCCGTGTGTGTCTCAGTGCCCCCTGTACAAGTACAGTACACAGCGGGTAAAGGGGAACGACCCACTCCTGTCTGGGACTGTACACCCCGTGTGTGTCTCAGTGTCCCCTGTACATGTACAGTACACAGCGGGTAAAGGGGAACGACCCACTCCTGTCTGGGACTGTACACCCCGTGTGTGTCTCAGTGTCCCCTGTACATGTACAGTACACAGCGGGTAAAGGGGAACGACCCACTCCTGTCTGGGACTGTACACCCCGTGTGTGTCTCAGTGTCCCCTGTACATGTACAGTACACAGCGGGTAAAGGGGAACGACCCACTCCTGTCTGGGACTGTACACCCCGTGTGTGTCTCAGTGTCCCCTGTACATGTACAGTACACAGCGGGTAAAGGGGAACGATTCACTCCTGTCTGGGACTACACCCCGTGGGTGTCTCAGTGTCCCCTGTACATGTACAGTACACAGCGGGTAAAGGGGAACGATTCACTCCTGTCTGGGACTGTACACCCCGTGTGTGTCTCAGTGCCCCCTGTACATGTACAGTACACAGGGTAAAGGGGAACGACCCACTCCTGTCTGGGACTGTACACCCCGTGTGTGTCTCAGTGCCCCCTGTACATGTACAGTACACAGCGGGGTAAAGGGGAACGACCCACTCCTGTCTGGGACTGTACACCCCGTGTGTGTCTCAGTGTCCCCTGTACATGTACAGTACACAGCGGGTAAAGGGGAACGATTCACTCCTGTCTGGGACTGTACACCCCGTGTGTGTCTCAGTGTCCCCTGTACATGTACAGTACACAGCGGGTAAAGGGGAACGACCCACTCCTGTCTGGGACTGTACACCCCGTGTGTGTCTCAGTGTCCCCTGTACATGTACAGTACACAGCGGGTAAAGGGGAACGATTCACTCCTGTCTGGGACTGTACACCCCGTGTGTGTCTCAGTGCCCCCTGTACAAGTACAGTACACAGCGGGTAAAGGGGAACGACCCACTCCTGTCTGGGACTGTACACCCCGTGTGTGTCTCAGTGTCCCCTGTACATGTACAGTACACAGCGGGTAAAGGGGAACGATTCACTCCTGTCTGGGACTGTACACCCCGTGTGTGTCTCAGTGCCCCCTGTACAAGTACAGTACACAGCGGGTAAAGGGGAACGACCCACTCCTGTCTGGGACTGTACACCCCGTGTGTGTCTCAGTGTCCCCTGTACATGTACAGTACACAGTGGGTAAAGGGGAACGATTCACTCCTGTCTGGGACTGTACACCCCGTGTGTGTCTCAGTGCCCCCTGTACATGTACAGTACACATCGGGTAAAGGGGAACGACCCACTCCTGTCTGGGACTGTACACCCCGTGTGTGTCTCAGTGCCCCCTGTACATGTACAGTACACAGGGTAAAGGGGAACGATTCACTCCTGTCTGGGACTGTACACCCCGTGTGTGTCTCAGTGCCCCCTGTACATGTACAGTACACAGGGTAAAGGGGAACGACCCACTCCTGTCTGGGACTGTACACCCCGTGTGTGTCTCAGTGCCCCCTGTACAAGTACAGTACACAGCGGGTAAAGGGGAACGATTCACTCCTGTCTGGGACTGTACACCCCGTGTGTGTCTCAGTGTCCCCTGTACATGTACAGTACACAGCGGGTAAAGGGGAACGACCCACTCCTGTCTGGGACTGTACACCCCGTGTGTGTCTCAGTGTCCCCTGTACATGTACAGTACACAGGATGTAAAGGGGAACGACCCACTCCTGTCTGGGACTGTACACCCCGTGTGTGTCTCAGTGTCCCCTGTACATGTACAGTACACAGCGGGTAAAGGGGAACGATTCACTCCTGTCTGGGACTGTACACCCCGTGTGTGTCTCAGTGTCCCCTGTACATGTACAGTACACAGCGGGTAAAGGGGAATGACCCACTCCTGTCTGGGACTGTACACCCCATGTGTGTCTCAGTGCCCCCTGTACATGTACAGTACACATCGGGTAAAGGGGAACGATTCACTCCTGTCTGGGACTGTACACCCCGTGTGTGTCTCAGTGTCCCCTGTACATGTACAGTACACAGCGGGTAAAGGGGAATGACCCATTCCTGTCTGGGACTGTACACCCCGTGTGTGTCTCAGTGTCCCCTGTACATGTACAGTACACAGCGGGTAAAGGGGAACGACCCACTCCTGTCTGGGACTGTACACCCCGTGTGTGTCTCAGTACCCCCTGTACGTGTACAGTACACAGCAGGTAATGGGGAACGATTCACTCCTGTCTGGGACTGTACACCCCGTGTGTGTCTCAGTGCCCCCTGTACATGTACAGTACACATCGGGTAAAGGGGAACGATTCACTCCTGTCTGGGACTGTACACCTCGTGTGTGTCTCAGTGCCCCCTGTACATGTACAGTACACAGCGGGTAAAGGGGAACGATTCACTCCTGTCTGGGACTGTACACCCCGTGTGTGTCTCAGTGCCCCCTGTACATGTACAGTACACATCGGGTAAAGGGGAACGATTCACTCCTGTCTGGGACTGTACACCCCGTGTGTGTCTCAGTGCTCCCTGTACATGTACAGTACACAGCGGGTAAAGGGAACGACCACTCCTGTCTGGGACTGTACACCCCGTGTGTGTCTCAGTGTCCCCTGTACATGTACAGTACACAGCGGGTAAAGGGGAACGATTCACTCCTGTCTGGGACTGTACACCCCGTGTGTGTCTCAGTGCCCCCTGTACATATACAGTACACAGCGGGTAAAGGGGAACGATTCACTCCTGTCTGGGACTGTACACCCCGTGTGTGTCTCAGTGTCCCCTGTACATGTACAGTACACAGCGGGTAAAGGGAACGACCCACTCCTGTCTGGGACTGTACACCCTGTGTGTGTCTCAGTGTCCCCTGTACATGTACAGTACACAGCGGGTAAAGGGGAACGATTCACTCCTGTCTGGGACTGTACACCCCGTGTGTGTCTCAGTGTCCCCTGTACATGTACAGTACACAGCGGGTAAAGGGGAACGACCCACTCCTGTCTGGGACTGTACACCCTGTGTGTGTCTCAGTGTCCCCTGTACATGTACAGTACACAGCGGGTAAAGGGAACGATTCACTCCAGTCTGGGACTGTACACCCCGTGTGTGTCTCAGTGCCCCCTGTACATGTACAGTACACAGCGGGTAAAAGGAACGATTCACTCAGGTAAAGTCAGATACAGCGCGGGTTAGACACAGAGTAAATGAGCCTCTACACCATCCCAGAGTGAAAGGTGTTGAATAAAATACAGAATGCTCCAAATGTGGCCTCATCGATGGGATGTTGAGTCCGTGTTGCATTGCCTGGTGCTCCCACACCTGTAGAAGCTCTTCTCACACATTCTCACATGCCTGGACAGGAGATCAGATAAACCCAGCCTCTGATCAATAATCCTTCAACCTCTCTCAAGCCCAACCTTTCTGCCTCTCTCCTTCTCTCCATCTCGACCATTTTCTGCCTGCATTCAATCAACATTACTCTGGTCACTCGTGCTCTTTCCATCCCTGTCCCTCAGTATCTCCACAGTCACTGTCTCACATCAATCCTTGCTGAAGTGAGGATCCATCACCTCCTCTTCTACTCGAGTCAGCCGTGGCTCAGTGGGCAACACTCTCGCCTCTGAGTCAGAAGGTCGTGGGTTCAAGCCCCACTGCAGGGATTTGAAGGAGCACCGCACTGTCGGAGGTGCTGTCTTTCAGATGAAATGTTAAACCGAGTTCCCGTCTGCTCTCTCAGGTGGACATTAAAGATCCCACGGCATTATTTCGAAGAAGAGCAGGGGAATTTTCCCCATGTCCCCATGTCCTGGGGCCAATATTTATCCCTCAATCAACATCACTAAAACAGATTATCTGGTCATTATCACATTGCTGTTTGTGGGAGCTTGCTGTGCACAAATTGGCTGCCGCGTTTCCCACATTACAACAGTGACTGCACTGCAAAAGTACTTCATTGGCTGTAAAGCGCTTTGAGACGTCTGGTGGTCGTGAAAGGCGCTATATAAATGCAAAACTTGCTGTTCGCCCTCTCTCCCCTCACTCCCTCCTCGCTCCCCCTGACCACCCTCCCTCGCTACCCCTGCCCTCCCCCTCCCTCCCTCTGAGAGAGAGATGAGGAACCAGGAGCACCAAACAGTACCAGAACGATGACACACCTTCAGAAGTCCATGTGAAGTTGTGACATGCTGTTCTGCAAAGCCTCTCCTGCAAACTGCTCTGTGTGTTAACAAGTTCTCCAGTGATGGGATCTGATATTTGCTGTTTCATTATGTTCTCTGTCTGGTTACACAGTGATTACCCTCAGCAACGATAAACACAATTAGGATTGATGTCATCATTATTTGTGACAGGCAATGATTGACATGCTGCAAGGACAACATCGAAACATAGAAACATAGAAAATATGTGCAGGAGTAGGCCATTCGGCCCTTCGAGCCTGCACCACCATTCACAAGATCATGACTGATCATTCCCTCAGTACCCCTTTCCTGCTTTCTCTCCATACCCCTTGATCCCTTTAGCCGCAAGGGCCATATCTAACTCCCTCTTGAATATATCCAATGAACTGGCATCAACAACTCTCTATGGTTGGGAATTCCACAGGTCACCAACTCTCTGAGTGAAGAAGTTTCTCCTCATCTCAGTCCTAAATGGCCTACTCCTTATCCTTAGACTGTGACCCCTGGTTCTGGACTTCCCCAACATCGGGAACATTCTTCCTGCATCTAACCTGTCCAGTCCCGTCAGAATTTTATATGTTTCTATGAGATCCCCTCTCATCCTTCTAAACACCAGTGAATACAGGCCCAGTTGCTCCAGTCTCTCCTCATATGTCAGTCCTGCCATCCCAGGAATCAGTCTGGTGAACCTTCGCTGCACTCCCTCAATAGCAAGAATGTCCTTCCTCAGATTAGGAGACCAAAACTGAACACAATATTCCAGGTGAGGCCTCACTAAGGCCCTGTACAACTGCAGTAAGACCTCCCTGCTCCTGTACTCAAATCCCCTAGCTATGAAGGCCAACATACCATTTGCCTTCTTCACCGCCTGCTGTACCTGCATGCCAACTTTCAATGACTGATGTACCATGACACCCAGGTCTCATTGCACCTCCCCTTTTCCTAATCTGCCGCCATTCAGATAATATTCTGTCTTCGTGTTTTTGCCCCCATAGTGGATAACCTCACATTTATCCACATTATACTGCATCTGCCATGCATTTGCCCATTCACCTAACCTGTCCAAGTCACCCTGCAACCTCTTAGCATCCTCCTCACAGCTCACACCGCCACCCAGCTTAGTGTCATCTGCAAACTTGGAGATATTACACTCAATTCCTTTGTCTAAATCATTGATGTATATTGTAAATAGCTGGGGTCCCAGCACTGAGCCCTGCGGCACCCCACTAGTCACTGCCTGCCATTCTGAAAAGGACCCGTTTATCCAGACTCTCTGCTTCCTGTCTGTCAACCAGTTCTCTATCCACGTCAGTACATTACCCCCAACACCATGAGTTTTAATTTTGCACACCAATCTCTTGTGTGGGACCTTGTCAAAAGCTTTTTGAAAGTCCAAATACACCACATCTGTCGTCAGCTCCTCGGAGCCCGGAACCTTCTATCTCTCATCCGTGCCCTCAATGTAACAAAGCCCTGAGATGCGCAATACACATTGCTGGTAAAGCCAATGATTAGCACTTCTCTTGTCCCCCCAGGCTTCAATCCCCTGTCCCCCTCCCTCAATCCTCAAATGAAGACTTATTCCATTTATGACCTGTGGACCTCCTCTCCTCCCTCAGCCCATTGGGCAGGTGGGCAGAACAGTGGCAAATGCAATTCAGTCCGGAGAAGTGTGAGGTAATGCATTGGGAGAGGGCTAACAAGGCAAGGGAATAGACATTAAATGCTCAGACGCTGAGAAGTGTAGAGGAACAAAGGGACCTGGGAGTGCAGGTCCACAGGTCCCTGAAGGTAGCAGGCCAGGTCGATAAGGTGGTTAAGAAGGTATACAGAATACTTGCCTTTATTAGCCGAGCCATAGAATACAAGAGCAGGGAGGTTATGCTTGAACTGTATAAAATACTAGTTAGACCACAGCTGGAGTACTGCATGCAGTTCTGGTCACCACATTACAGGAAAGATGTGATTGCACTGGAGAGGGTGCAGAGGAGATTTACAAGAATGTTGCCTGGACTGGAGAATTTTGACTGTGAGGAAAGATTGGATAGGCTGGGGTTGTTTTCTTTGGAATAGAGGAGGCTGAGGGGAGACCTGATTGAGGTGTATAAAATTATGAGGGGCCTGGATAGAGTGGATAGGAAGGGCCTGTTTCCCTTAGCAGAGGGGTCAACAACCAGGGGGCATAGATTTAAAGTAATTGGTCGGAGGTTTAGAGGAGATATGAGGGTAAATGTCTTCACCCAGAGGGTGGTGGGGGTCTGGAACTCACTGCCTGAAAGGGTGGTAGAGGCAGAAACCCTCACCACATTTAAACAGTACTTGGATGTGCCCCTGAAGTGCTGTAACCTGCAGGGCTACGGACCGAGAGCTGGAAAGTGGGATTAGGCTGGGTAGCTCTTGGTCGGCCGACACGGACACGATGGGCCGAATGGCCTCCTCCCATGCTGTAAATGTCTGTGATTCTATGGGTGTATGATTCTCTCCCTCCCTCCTACTCTTCCCAGCATTCGTGACCATGCCCTTGCCCTTGGGGTCTCTATTAAGGAGAAGGACTGTTAATTTGTCGGGCAAAGTCCTGTCTTGCCTGTCCCATTATCTATTGGCTCCCCTCCCGCACCACCGGCGTACACTTGATCCCTACAGTTCAATACCTTTTGATTCAACGCCAATCTTCTCAAGTTTACAATTATCATGACTCAATATTTTTCCAATCAACTTGCTGTCAGAAATTGAAAACCATATCTAACAGATGAATAAAATGAAACTGTGTGGGCAGCGAGCGAGCAGGAAAGCTGCGTCTTCATGACCCACACCCTACATCGGTGACATGTCTCCCTGATCAGAACCGTTTTTGGGCAGATATGGTCCCGTCCCCGGTGGGTGTACAGCCCCGGAACACAATGCCCGCACCCCCCCCCAACATCTCGCAGCCCACCCAGAGATCCTCCCAAACAACATGGAACATTTTCATATTAATTCTCAGGCAAAGCCAACATTGATTGCCCGGTGGTCCTGAGAAGGTAACAGTGAGGCTTCTCCTTGACCTGCTGGGACTCCCACAGTGAGGTTAGGGAAGGAGTTAGTGAAAATGCTCCAGTGACGATGTAGTATGCAAGACGGGCTTTTAATTATTCTATAACTTACATTGAATTTACAGAAAGAAGCCATTCGTTGGTTATACCCCGCACACTCTCTTTACTTCACCTTACCCTTTCTCCCCCGTGTGTTTATCCAGCTTCCCCTTAAATGCATCGATACTATTCACCTCAACCCCTCCCTGTGGCAGCGAGTTCCACATTCTCACCGCTCTCTGGGTAAAGAATTTCTCCTGAATTCCCCGTTGGATTTATTAGTGACTGTCTTATACTGATGGACCCTAGTCCTGGTCCCTCCCACAGGGGGGACATCTCTACATCTACCCGATTAAACTCTTCCATAATCTTAAAGACATCAATCAGGTCGCCCCTCAGCCTCCTCCTTTCGAGACAAAAGAGCCCCGGCCTGTTTGATCGTTCCTGATAACTTTACCCTCACAGTCCCGGTATCATTGCTGTAAATATTTCTGCACCTTCTGCAATGCTGCTGTATCCATTTATAAAATGGAGAGCTGTGCTCAGTGCTCCGTGTACCATAACCAAGGTTAATATCTTCAACAAAACTTCTCTGCTTTTCAATTCTATTCCTCTTGAAATGAGCCCCAGTGCTTGTTTTTTTGTGACTTTGTTCACCTACGATGCTTCTGTTAATGATTTATGTATCTCTACTGCTGGATTCTTTTGCACTTCTAGAGAACTGGGAGTGTTTGATGGGACAGTGTAGAGGGAGCTTTACTCTGCATCTAACCCCATGCTGTACCTGCCCTGGGAGTGTTTGATGGGACAGTGCAGAGGGAGCTTTACTCTGTATCTAACCCCCTGTACCTGCCCTGGGAGTGTTTGATGGGACAGTGTAGAGGGAGCTTTACTCTGTATCTAACCCCCTGTACCTGCTCTGGGAGTGTTTGATGGGACAGTGTAGAGGGAGCTTTACTCTGTATCTAACCCATGCTGTACCTGCCCTGGGCGTGTTTGATGGGACAGTGTAGAGGGAGCTTTACTCTGTATCTGACCCCCTGTACCTGCCCTGGGAGTGTTTGATGGGACAGTGTAGAGGGAGCTTTACTCTGTATCTAACCCCCTGTACCTGCCCTGGGAGTGTTTGATGGGACAGTGTAGAGGGAGCTTTACTCTGTATCCAACCCCCTGTACCTGCCCTGGGAGTGTTTGATGGGACAGTGTAGAGGGAGCTTTACTCTGTATCTAACCCCGTCCTGTACCTGCCCTGGGAGTGTTTGATGGGACAGTGTAGAGGGAGCTTTACTCTGTATCTAACCCCCTGTACCTGCCCTGGGAGTGTTTGATGGGACAGTGTAGAGGGAGCTTTACTCTGTATCTAACCCCCTGTACCTGCCCTGGGAGTGTTTGATGGGACAGTGTAGAGGGAGCTTTACTCTGTATCTAACCCCCTGTACCCGCCCTGGGAGTGTGTGATGTTTTATTCCCAGGATGGACGCCACTAGCTTTAATCAGCTACATGACCTATTCTTTATTGTGAACATACAGCGATATGCAAACAGCCAATAGAAAGGGTGGGATGTGAGGTTGGCCTTTAGTTGAGACACCCTGCGATGCCACAAGGCCCAACTGAAGAACGACATATGTTTACCAACAGAGCTACTGAATGATTGAATAGATGGCGCACTTGGCTGGAGATAAGCTGTCAATCTGGACATTTGATTCATGGTGCTGTCACCTTTTTTTCGCAGTTTACATATCAGCAGCTGTGAAGATTGATTTCTTGCTGCCTCACAGCACCAGGAGAGACCTGTGCACACAAAGTCTAACCTGCCGTCTGATGCATTTACACTGGTCACTGACTTGCAGTGAATGCTCCATTGAGGTGCACTGGATACACAGAAAGGCAATGTAGCACGACACTGAGCCGGTGTGTGAGAGGGCTTGCCCCGGGGTTACTGACTCACAACCAGTTCTCACCCCACAGGCCCCCACACTCATACCCACCAGTCTCTCCTTCCCCCTGGGTTGTAAATCTGTGCAATTCTCTGCCCCCGAGAGCTGTGGGGGCTAGGACATTGAATATATTTAAGGCGGAGATAGACAGATTTTTGAGCGATAAGGGAGTAAAGGGTTATGGGGAGCGGGCGGGGAAGTGGAGCTGAGTCCATGATCAGATCAGCCATGATCTTATTGAATGGCGGAGCAGGCTCGAGGGGCCGAGTAGTCCACTCCTGCTCCTGTTTCTTCTGCTCGTATTCCCGCACTGGCCAGGCTGCGACCGCCCAGAATCAGGATTGCCAAAGTAAGAGCAATTCGAGCAGAAATGGGGCCAGTTTTGTGCTGTGACCCTGAACTCGCAATCATGGCTGGGGATGCACCCAGCCCATTGGTGCAGGGGTCTTCCAGCCCGCTGACCAAGGCTGTCATCCCATCTGTCCGGCCTGTAACCTTTACCCTCACCCCAGGGGTGAAAGGTCAGTGCTGTAACCTTTACCCTCACCCCAGGGGTGAAAGGTCAGTGCTGTGACCTATACCCTCCCCCCACCCTGCCCCAGCACAAGAAAGCAAAGTCTAAAGCCCTCCCCTCACACAATTCTCATTTTTGTATTGCATTGACGAAAAGGGTTTGCGATGTTTCCCCGGCGAGCACTGAGCTTAATCCCCATTTAGACCTGTTCAGCAGACCGGGGAAAGTATTGAGTCTCACGGCCCAATTAGGTGGTGGCAGCTTGCAGCGGGAGCGGTGAACAGATGGGCGGATGTGCGAGATGGCGGAGACGGTGGGGAGCTCCGAGAACCTTGCGCCTGACACAGTGTTCCAGGCGCCTGTGGCTCTGCGTGGCCACTCAAACCATCTGAAAATAAACGCACCGGCATGCTAATTGTGTAAGTGAATGCCGCACTGGGTGAGGCTGGAGGTAGGCAGTGTTTGAAGGAGCCAGCTGCTCACACCTTCCTCTTCCATTTGATCAGATATTGCAAGGTGTGAAACACGACAGAAATACATTTGCTGAATACAGCTCGGGCTCCTCCCATCATCCCCCCCCCCTCCCCCCGACCCAGCAATTGAGGCACAATGTCAGCAAATAACTCTCGCAGTCTGTACAAGATGATATGTACCAGGACCGACACGGTGGTACATCGCGAGCCCCAAAGGCAGGGCTGGTGAGTGCCCGGTGAGGGTCTGAGCTCAAGGCTCGGGGCACAACCCCCTGGGTAAGGGAGAGGGAACTATCTACCAGCACTCACACTGCCGGCTGGTGCAGCGACACCATCACAAAACCGCGTGTGTGTGTGTGTGTGGTGAGTGAGTGTGTGGTGAGTGAGTGAGTGAGTGATGAGTGAGTGTTTGGTGAGTGAGTGAGTGTGTGGTGAGTGAGTGTGTGGTGAGTGAGTGAGTGAGTGATGAGTGAGTGTGTGGTGAGTGAGTGAGTGTGTGGTGAGTGAGTGTGTGGTGAGTGAGTATTTGGTGAGTGAGTGAGTGTGTGGTGAGTGAGTGAGTGTGTGGTGAGTGAGTGAGTGATGAGTGAGTGTTTGGTGAGTGAGTGAGTGGTGAGTGAGTGTGTGTGGAGTGAGTAAGTGTGTGGTAAGTGAGTGAGTGAGTGGTGAGTGAGTGTGTGGTGAGTGAGTGAGTGGTGAGTGAGTGTTTGGTGAGTGAGTGAGTGAGTGGTGAGTGAATGTTTGGTGAGTGAGTGAGTGAGTGGTGAGTGAGTGTTTGGTGAGTGAGTGAGTGGTGAGTGAGTGAGTGAGTGGTGAGTGAGTGTTTGGTGAGTGAGTGAGTGAGTGGTGAGTGAGTGTTTGGTGAGTGAGTGAGTGTTTGGTGAGTGAGTGAGTGGTGAGTGAGTGTTTGGTGAGTGAGTGAGTGTTTGGTGAGTGGTGAGTGAGTGTTTATGGCCCTGAAATTGATGTCCGGTAAGGCCCGCCCGTTTTTTGACGGTCCCCGGGCGGCACCTACCCGTTTTGGCGGTGGGCGGTGGGTGGGGGGCGGTGGGCGGGGGGCGGAGGGCGTGGGGCGGGGGGCGGGGGGCGGTGGGCGGGGGGCGGAGGGCGGTGGGCGGGGGGCGGGGGGCGGGGGGCGGTGGGCGGGGGGCGGGGGGCGGTGGGCGGGGGGCGGAGGGCGGTGGGCGGGGGGCGGGGGGCGGAGGGCGGTGGGCGGGGGGCGGGGGGCGGGGGGCGGGGGGCGGGGGGCGGTGGGCGGGGGGCGGGGGGCGGGGGGCGGGGGGCGGTGGGCGGGGGGCGGTGGGGCGGTGGGCGGGGGGCGGTGGGCGGGGGGCGGAGGGCGGTGGGCGGGGGGCGGGGGGCGGTGGGCGGGGGGCGGTGGGCGGGGGGCGGTGGGGCGGGGGGCGGTGGGGCGGGGGGCGGGGGGCGGTGGGCGGTGGGGCGGGGGGCGGTGGGGCGGGGGGCGGTGGGGCGGGGGGCGGTGGGCGGGGGGCGGGGGGCGGTGGGGCGGTGGGCGGTGGGGCGGGGGGCGGTGGGGCGGGGGGCGGTGGGCGGGGGGCGGGGGGCGGTGGGGCGGTGGGCGGGGGGCGGTGGGCGGGGGGCGGTGGGGCGGGGGGCGGTGGGGCGGGGGGCGGGGGGCGGGGGGCGGTGGGGCGGGGGGCGGGGGGCGGGGGGCGGGGGGCGGTGGGCGGTGGGCGGGGGGCGGGGGGCGGGGGCGGGGGGCGGGGGGGCAGGAGGAGAACTTTGGAGCCCCTGCAACGCACATGCGTGAGATTTGGGTTTTTTTTGTAGACTTTTGACCCACCTGATGTCATTTTGGCCGCGGTTGAGGCTGATGGGACATCTGCACTTGTACTTAAAGGCACAGCGCTCTTTTACAACTGTGAGTGGGAGAAGGGAAGAGTGTGAGTGGGAGATTGGAGAGGGCAGAGACTGAGTGGGAGAGGGGACAGTCTTGTGAATTGAGAGTCACAAAGTCTGGAGCAGCCATTCCTTGAACCTTCGAGGATGAGGGGGCAACAATCTCCAATCCCGACTGGCCAAACCCAGCCCAGAGCTCCCTGGTTTAATGAGCAGGAATTGGAGGAGCTGGTAACGGAGGTGGAGTGCAGGTACAAAGACCTCACCCAGGATGGTCGTGACATGCCATCACCACCCCAACACCGATGCACTTGGAGGGAGATCGGTGAGACCGTGTCCGCAATGGGCAGCGTGGAGCGGGCTGGGATCCAAGGCCGGAAATGGAACCATTTGGTGGCAGCAGCAAAAGTAAAAATGTATTCACCCCCTCCTGTCCAACAACAAAAAGGTTATGCGCCAGATGTGTGTGTGCAGGTGTGTGTGTGTGGGAGGGTGTGTATGCGGGGGAGTGTCTGTGGGTGTGTGTGTGGGGGTGTGTGTGTATGCGGGTGTGTATGCGGGTGTGTGTGGAGGTGTGTGTGGGGATGTGTATGCGGGTGTGCGCAGGGGTGTGTGTGTGGGGGTGTGTATGCAGGTGTGTGTGGAGGTGTGTGTGTGGGGGTGTGTATGCGGGTGTGTATGCGGGTGTGTATGCGGATGTGTGTGTGGGAGGGTGTGTGTGGAGGTGTGTGTGGAGGTGTGTGTGGGAGGGTGTGTGTGGGGGCGTGTGTGGGGGTGTGTGTGGGGCTGTGTGTGGGGCTGTGTATGCGGGTGTGCACGGGGCTGTGTATGCGGGTGTGTATGCGGATGTGTGTGTGGGAGGGTGTGTGTGGAGGTGTGTGTGGAGGTGTGTTTGGGAGGGTGTGTGTGGGGGTGTGTGTGAGACTGTGTATGCGGGTGTGCGCGGGGGTGTGTGTGTGGAGGTGTGTATGCGGGTGTGCGCGGGGGTGTGTGTGTGGGGGTGTGTATGCGGGTGTGCGCGGGGGTGTGTGTGTGGGGGTGTGTGTGGGGGTGTGTATGCGGGTGTGCGTGTGGGGGTGTGTGTGGGGGTGTGCGCGGGGGTGTGTGTGTGGGGGTGTGTATGCGGGTGTGCGCGGGGGTGTGTGTGTGGGGGGGTGTGTGGGGGTGTGTATGTGGGTGTGCGCAGGGGTGTGTGTGTGGGGGTGTGTATGCGGGTGTGCGCGGGGGTGTGTGTGTGGGGGGGTGTGTGGGGGTGTGTATGCGGGTGTGCGCGGTGGTGTGTGTGTGGGGGTGTGTATGCGGGTGTGCGCGGGGGTGTGTGTGTGGGGGTGTGTATGCGGGTGTGCGCAGGGGTGTGTGTGGGGGACATCAGCAAAGGGTCTAAAGGCTGCACCGTATCTTTGTGCAGAAGAAACATGCGTCCAGGGCAGCGAGCCTGCGTGGGATGGGAGGGGGAGCAGCAGAGATGGTGGAATTGAGCAGGTTGGAGGAGCGTGCGTTGGCACTGGTGGGTGACCGCACGCCGTGTCACCACAACGGTTGATGGAGATCCGGTGCTACAGCGCGGTAAGGTTACACTAATCTGCGGTCTGAGCCACGCTCATGCCATGAAAGGTCAAGGCACTTGGGTTTGTCAGCCAGTATTGGTGTGCCCATGTGCCTTGCTGGCAGAATGTGAAGTGGCACGGTTCAGTTCGACCAGCACCGCCCCACCCCCCCCCACACAGACTGAAATGTTGTCCTCTACTTGCAGGTGATGACTCGGACAGCACGGCTCGAGGCACACCATCGACCTGTGGTCTTCAGAGAAGCTGTCAGACCCCAACATCTCCCACCCTGACGTTGCCCCCAGCCCAAGACAGTGGATTCCTCCTCCACTTTACCTACTTGCAGGGCAGACCTTAAGCCTTGCACTTCAACCCTCTTTTCCCGAGGCCAAACATGGGGGAGTGCCCCCCCCCCCCCGAGATACCATGGTCATCAGTTACATTGCGGTACATTAAATGTCTTTTCCCATGTCCCATGCCTCATGTAATGCCCCTTGTGACGATCAGTTGCAGCGATGCCCCATTTCGTTACATCTTCGCCCCCTCGCTTACTCAGCCTGACATAATCCCATACCCTCTGCCCAGTCACAACATGTCCCGAAATATGTTCCGCATTAAATGCTCGCAAACCTCTGGGAGGGCATCTCCACTGAGCCTTTCTCATCTTTCGCTACTCATTGCCACTCGTCCACCACACCTTCCCATCAACGGAGTCACGTGGAGAAACAGATCTGAACTCTTCCTGTGCGGCTTAAGGCCCATCACATTACTCTTTATGTGCTGTGAGGGTTATTCAATCTGTCAGATTTATTACCTCTCTCAGAATAGGTAATGTCCGTGACCACAACAAAGCACGCTGGCTACATGTATTTTGTGATTAAGCAGAACAGATTTTATGAAGTAGTTTCCTTGCAGTACAAAGAAATAAAACTTAACAAGGCGATAGTGAGAGTCTAGTCGTGGAAACCTCAACGGTCAGTCACTGAGTCTCTGCAGCACTTGTCTCTTGCTGTGTTCTCTTGGCCGTAGTCTTTCCTCAGTTTCCTCTGCAACAGCGCTGCCCCTAAAGTCAAATAGCTGTAACTTTATACCCTTTTCCTCCCTTACAAATATTGTCAGAGTCTGCAGCTGTCTCAGGCGTACAATAGATCATTCTAAGCCTGTGACTCTGACCTTCTGTTATATCTAGTGCTTCCCTGAGAACCTTTAGAAGGACGGTGTCACAGAATTAATTAATGAGCGTGGTTGTACAAAATGTGACAGGCTGCATACTCTTCAGTTATTGATAATTACTTGGCCTTGGCCATTGTGGTTCGAAATGAAGGTGTTCCAGCAAGGTAAAAAAGTAAGTTTCCATCAGCTCAGACACAATGTAATCGCTTTTATCACACACCAATTAAACATGGCCATCAGCAATAAAGTAAAGCAACATCACCAAACGTTTTCCAGCAGTCTCACTCCTGATGGTCCAGTATCTGCCCGATCCCGGTGAGGTGCAGCACCGCGGCACTCAGAGCCCTTCTCCCTGCCGCCTGACTCACGGCCAGCTCACACCGGCGTATTGCCAGCCGTCCTTCTGGTGGGCGGCAGGTCGATCTGACGTCAGCATCCCTCACCAAAATGGGCAATTTGCAGCATCCGGCTTGGCGGGCGGCATGACGTCCCACTGGCAGATCCCTCTGTGACCAATCGCCCGCCGGGCAGAACCTGGTGGGCGGTTACGCAGGAATCAGCCTGAAACCATACATTTCCGGTGCAATCTCAGTGGCTGCGGGCACAACCTCCACCAATCTCGGCCCCTATGTTTGGTGTGTGCGTGTGTTTGGTGGTTTGGTGTGAGTGTGTGTCTTTTTGGTGTGAGTGTGTGTGTTTGGTGTAGGGGGCGTGTTTGGTGCGTGTGTGTGTGTCTGGTGCGTGTGTGTGTGTCTGGTGCATGTGTGTGTGTCTGGTGCGTGTGTGTGTGTCTGGTGCGTGTGTGTTGTAGGGGTGTGTGTGTGTGTGTGTGTGTCTGTGTGTGTTTGTTGTAGGGGTGTGTGTGTTTGTTGTAGGGGTGTGTGTGTTTGTTGTAGGGGTGTGTGTGTGTGTGTGTGTGTTTGGTGTGTGTGTGTGTGTGTGTTTGGTGTGTGTGTGTGTGTGATGTGTGTTTGGTGTGTGTGTGTTTGGTGTGTGTGTGTGTGTGTGTTTCCTGTGTGTGCTCTGTGTGTTTGCTGTGTGTGTGTTTGCTGTATGTGTGTGGGTGTGTTTGGTGTGTATGTGTGTGTGTGTTTGGTGTGTGTGTGTGCGTGTATTGTGTTTGTGTGTGTGTATGTTTGGTGTGTGTGAATGTTTGGTGTGTGTGTGTGTGTTTGGTGTGTATGTGTGTGTGTGTTTGTGTGTGTGTTTGTTTGCATGTATGTTTGTTGTGTGTGTGTGCCTTTGGTGTGATTGTGTGTTTTTGGTGTGTGTGTGTGTTTGGTGTATGTGTGTTTGGTGTATGGTATATGGGTGTGTTTGGTGTATGTATGTGTATGTGCGTGTGTTTGGTGTATGTGTGTGTGTTTGGTGTGTGCGTTTGGTATTTTTGTGTGCTTGGTGTGTGTGCATGTGTGTGTGTGTTTGGTTTGCATGTATGTTTGTTGTGTGTGTGCCTTTGGTGTGATTGTGTGTGTGTGTGTGTCTTTGGTGTGATTGTGTGTTTTTGCTGTGTGTGTGTGTCTGTTTGGTGTGCGTGCGTGTGCGTTTGGTGTGCATGAGCGTGTGCGTGTGTGTTTGGCGTGCGTGTTGGGCATGCATGTGTGTTGGCCATGCGTGTTTGGTGTGTGTTCTTGGCGCGTGTGTGTTCTTGGCGCGTGTGTGCTCTTGGCGCGTGTGTGCTCTTGGCGTGTGTGTGTGTGTTTGGTGTATGCGTGTTTGGTGTTTGGTGTATGGGTGTGTTTGCTGTATGTATGTGTATTTGCATATGTTTGGTGTGTATGTGTATGTTTGGTGTGTGTGTGTGTGAGTGTTTGCTGTGTGTGTGTGTTTGGTATTTTTGTGTATTTGGTGTGTGTGTGCATGTCTGTGTGTGTTTGGTTTGCATGTATGCTTGTGTGTGTGTGTGTCTTTGGTGTGATTGTGTGTGTGTGTTTGGTTTCCATGTATGTTTGTTGAGTGTGTGTGTGTGTGTCTTTGGTGTGATTGTGTGTGTTTGCTGTGTGTTTGTGTTTTTGCTGTTTATGTTTTTGCTGTTTGTGTGTGTGTTTTTGCTGTGTGCGTGTGTTTGCTGTGTGCGTGTGCCTGTTTGGTGTGCGTGTGCGTTTGGCATGCGTGTGTGTGTGCATTTGGCGTGCATGTGTGTTGGCCGTGCGTGTTGTGTGTGTTTGGTGTGTTTGGTGTATGTATGTGTTTGGTGTATGTGTTTGGTGTGGGTGTGTGTGTGTGGTGTTTGTGTGTGTGGTGTTTGTGTGTGTTTGCGTGTGTATGTATGTGCGTGTGTTTGGTGTGTGTTTGTGTGTATGTGTATGGTGTGTGTGTGTGTATGGTGTATGTGTGTGTTTGTTGTGTGTGTGTGTTTGGTGTGTGTGTGTTTGGTGTGTGTGTGTGTGTGTGTTTGGTGTGTGCGTGTGTTTGGTGTATGTTTGTGTGTGTGCGTGTTTGGTGTGTGTGTGTGTGTTTGCTGTGTGTGTGTGTTTGCATGTACGTTTGTTGTGTGTGTGTGTCTTTGGTGTGATTGTGTGTTTTTGGTGTGTGTGTGTGTGTGTGTGTGTGTTTCGTGTATGTGTGCTTGGTGTATGTATGTGTATGTGCGTGTGTTTGGTGTGTATGTGTGTGTGTGTGTGTGTGTGTATTTGGTGTGTGTGTATGTATGTTTGGTGTGTGTGTGTGTTTGGTATTTTTGTGTGTTTGGTGTGTGTGTGTGTTTGGTTTGCATGTATGTTTGCTGTGTGTGTGTCTGTTTGCTGTGTGTGTGTGTTGGGTGTTTGTTTGCATGTATGTTTGTTGTGATTGCGTGTCTTTGGTGTGATTGTGTGTTTTTGGTGTGTGTGTGTGTGTGTGTTTTTGCTGTGTGCGTGTGTCTGTTTGGTGTGTGTTTTTGTGTGTGTGTTTGCTGTGTGCGTGTGTGTGTTTGCTGTGTGTGTGTGTGTGTTTTTGCGGTTTGCGTGTGTGTGCTTGCTGTGTGCGTGTGTCTGTTTGGTGTGCGTGTTGTGTGTGTTTGGTGTATGTATGTGTTTGGTGTGTGTGTGAGTGTTTGGTGTGTGTTTTTGTGTGTGTGTGTTTGCTGTGTGTGTGTTTGCTGTGTGCGTGTGCGTGCGCGTGCGTGCGTCTGTTTGGCGTGCGTGTGTCTGTTTGGCGTGCGTGTGCGTTTGGCGTGCGTGTTGGGTGTGCGTGTGTGTTGGCCGTGCGTGTTTACCATGTGTGTTGTGTGTGTTTGATGTATGTATGTGTTTGGTGTGTGTGTTTGGTGTGGATGTGTGTGGTGTGAGTGTTTGGTGTATGTATGTGTTTGGTGTATGTATGTGTTTGCGTGTGTATGTATGTGCGTGTGTTTTGTGTGTGTGTGTCTGTGTGTGTGTGTGTGTGTTTGTGCATGTGTGTGTTTGGTGTGTGTATGTGTGTGTGTGTGTGTGTGTGTGTTTGATGTGTGTGTGTTTGATGTGTGTGTTTGTGCGTGTGTGTGTTTGGTGTTTGTCTGTGTGTGTGTTTTGGTGTGTGCCTGTGTTTTGTGTGTGTGTGTTTGCTGTGTGTGTGTTTGGTGTTTGTCTGTGTTTGGTGTGTGTGTGTGTTTATGCGTGTGTGTGTGTTTGTTGTGTGTGTGTTTGCTGTGTCTATTTGATATGTGTGTGTGTATTTGGAGTGCGTGTGTGTTTGGTATGTGAGTGGGGGGATGTTTGGTGTGTGTGTATGTGTTTGGTGTGTGTGTGTGTGTGTGTGTGAGATGCGCGTATGTGTGCTTAGTGTGTGCGCGTTTGGTTTGCAAGTAAGTTTGTTGTGTGTGTGCGTGTGGTTAGTGTGCATGTGTTTGGTGTGTGCCTGTGTTTGGTGTGTGCGTGTGGTTGGTGTGTGTGTGTGTTTGTTGTGTGCGTGTGCGCTTGGTGTGTGTGCATGTGCTTGGTGTGTGTGCATGTTCGTTTGTTGTGTGTATGTGTGTTTGGTGTATGTGTGTGTGTTTGATGTGCGTGTACATGTTTGTTGAGAACATAAGAACATAAGAAATAGGAGCAGGAGTAGGCCATACGGCCCCACGAGTCTGCTCGCCATTTAATACGGTCATGGCTGATCTGATCATGGACTCAGCTCCAGTTCCTCGACCACTCCCCATAACCCCTTATCCCTTCATCATTTAAGAAACTGTGTGTTTTGATCTTAAATTTATACAATGTCCCAGCTTCCACAGCTCTCTCTGGCAGTGAATTCCACAGATCCACAACCCTCTGAGAGAAGAAATTTCTCCTCATCTCAGTTTTAAATGGGTGGCCCCTTATTCTAAGACCATGCCCCCTAGTTCTAGTCTTCCCCATCAGTGGAAACATCCTCTCTGCATCCACCTTGTCGAGCCCCCTCATAATCTTATACATTTCGATAAGATCACCTCTCATTCTTCTGAATTCCAATGAGTAGAGGCCCAACCTCCTCAACCTTTCCTCATAAGTCAAACCCCCTCATCCCCGGAATCAACCGAGTGTACCTTCTCTGAACTGCCTGCAAAGCAAGTATATCCTTTCGTAAATATGGAAACCAAAACTGCACGCAGTATTCCAGGTGTGGCCTCACCAATAACCTGTATAACTGTAGCAAGACTTCCCTGCTTTTATACTCCATCCCCTTTGCAATAAAGGCCAAGATACCATTGGCCTTCCTGATCACTTGCTGTACCTGCATACTATCCTTGTGTTTCATGCACAAATACCCCCAGGTCCCGCTGTACTGCAGCACTTTGCAATCTTTCTCCATTTAAATAACAACTTGCTCTTTGATTTTTTTCTGCCAAAGTGCATGACCTCACACTTTCCAACAATATACTCCATCTGCCAAATTTTTGCCCACTCACTTAGCCTGTCTATGTCCTTTTGCAGATTTTGTGTTCTCCTCACACATTGCTTTTCCTCCCATCTTTGTATTGTCAGCAAACTTGGCTACGTTACACTCAGTCCCTTCTTCCAAGTCGTTAATATAGATTGTAAATAGTTGGGGTCCCAGCACTGATCCCTGCGGCACCCCACTAGTTACTGATTGCCAACCAGCGAATGACCCATTTATCCCGACTCTCTGTTCTCGGTTCTTTAGCCAATCCTCGATGCTGACTCTGCCTGACCGAATTTTGCTTTTCCAAATGTCCTGTTACTTCAATAATGGACTTCAACATCTTCCCAATCACAGATATGTGTGTGTGTGTGTGTGTGTGTGTGTGTGTGTGTGTGTGTATGTGTGTGTGTGTATGTGTATGTGTGTGTGTGTGTGTGTGTGTGTGTGTATGTGTGTGTGTGTGTATGTGTGTGTGTATGTGTGTGTGTGTGTATGTGTGTGTGTGTGTGTGTGTGTGTGTGTATGTGTGTGTGTATGTGTGTGTGTGTGTGTGTGTGTGTGTATGTGTGTGTGTGTGTGTGTGTATGTGTGTGTATGTGTGTGTATGTATGTGTGTATGTGTGTATGTGTGTGTGTATATGTGTGTGTGTGTGCGTGTGTGTGTGTGTGTATGTGTGTGTGTGTGTGTGTGTGTGTGCGTGCATCCCGACCTGCGTGAGACACCAGCGGCAGATTGGGGCCATAAAAGGAGTGGAGGTGCGGCATCCCGGAGCAGCGCGAGCTGGTACAGGAGGGCGAAGAGTGACGTCATCAAGGTCCAGGTCGGTGATTGGAGCGTTGGGAGATACAGCAGGAGCGGCGAGAGACTGTGGGGCCCAGGGGCCCAGGGGCAGCACGGGCCCAGCCCACACTGCGCTATGTGCGCACTAGGTCCGTGCAGCAGAGCTGGTCTCCAGTCGTCCTTGTCATTGGACCAAGACCTAGCTCTGTCAAATCCGTGTGGTGGCTGCTGTGCAACGATCACCCCGCATTAAAAAAATCCACCCACAGGTATCTTCCACCCTTCAGGATGTAGTTTGGGATCCGGAATATTAGGTCCTTCATTGAAACACCTGTGAACTCATCTTTTTTGGGGTGGAAGCAAATCATCCTCGCTTCGAGGGAGCGCCTATGATGATGATGATGATGTGTGTGTTTGTGCTGTCTGTGTGTGTGTGTGTTTGATGGTGTACGTGTGTGTGTGTGTTTGATGGTGTACATGTGTGTGTGTGTGTGTGTGTGTGTGTTTGATGGCGTGCGTGTGTGTTTGCGCATCTGGTGTGTGTGTGTTTAGTGTTTATTGTGTGTGTGTGTTTGTGTTTGGTGCGTGTGTGTGTGTTTATTGTGTGTGTGTGTTTATTGTGTGTGTGTGTTTATTGTGTGTGTGTTTGGTGAGTGAGTGTGCTTGCTGTGTGTGTGTGTGTTTGATGGTGTACGTGTGTGTGTTTGCATTTGGTGTGTGTGTTTGGTGTGTGTGTGTTTAATGTATGTGTGTATGTGTGTGTGTGTGTGTGTTTCTGTGTGCAGAGTGTGTTTGATGTGTGTTTGTGTTTGGTGTGTGGGTCTGTTTTCTGTGTGTATGTGTTTGGTGTGTGTGTTTCTGTGCATGTTTGTGTTTGGTGAGTGTGTGTGCTTGGTATGTGTGTGTGTGTTTGCTGGTGTTTGTCTGTTTTGTGTGTGTGCGTGTGTGCGCGTGTGTGTGTGTGTGTGTGTGTGTGTGTGTTTGGTGTGTGTGTGTGTGTATGTGTGAAACATAAAAACATAGAAAAAAGGTGCAGGAGTAGGCCATTCGGCCCTTTGAGCCTGCACCACCATTCAATATGATCATGGCTGATTAAGCAACTTCAGTACCCCATTCCTGCTTTATCTCCATATCCCTTTAGCCGTAAGGGCCATATTTAACACCATTTTGAATATATCTAACGAACTGGCCACAACAAGTTTCTGTGGTAGAGAATTCCACAGGTTCACAATTCTCTGAGTGAAGAAGTTTCTCCTCATCTCAGTCCTAAATGGCTTACCCTTACCCTTAAACTGTGACCCCTGGTTCTGGACTTCCCCAACATCGGGAACATTCTTCCTGCATCTAACCTGTCCAGTCCCGTCAGAATTTTATATGTTTCTATGAGATCCCCTCTCATCCTTCTAAATTCCAGTGAATATAAGCCTAGTCGATCCAGTCTTTCTTCATATGTCAGTCTTGCCATCCCGGGAATCAGTCTGGTAAACCTTTGCTGCACTCCCTCAATAGCAAGAATGTCTTTCCTCAGATTAGGAGACCAAAACTGTACACAATATTCAAGGTGTGGCCTCACCAAGGCCCTGTACAACTGCAGTAAGACCTCCTTGTTCCTATACTCAAATCCACTCGCTATGAAGGCCAACATGCCATTTGCCTTCTTCACTGCCTGCTGTACCTGCATGCCAACTTTCAATGACAGATGTACCATGATACCCAGGTCTCGTTGCACCTCCCCTTTTCCTAATCTGTCACCATTCAGATAATTTACTGCCTTCCTGTTTTTGCCACCAAAGTGGATAACCTCACATTTATCTACATTATACTGCATCTGCCATGTATTTGCCCACTCACCTAACCTGTCCAAGTCACCCTGCAACCTCTTAACATCCTCCTCACAGCTCACACTGCCATCCAGCTTAGTTTCATCTGCAAACTTGGAGATAGTACACTCAATTTCTTCGTCTAAATCATTAATGTATATTGTAAATAGCTGGGGTCCCAGCACTGAGCCTTGCGGTACCCCACTAGTCACTGCCTGCCATTCGGAAAAGGACCCATTAACATCTCCGGTGAAAAAGAAGGGCGGTAAGAGAAGGGATAACCAGCCGTGGATAACCAAGGAAATAATGGAGAGTATCAAATTAAAAACCAATGCGTATAAGGTGGCCAAGGTTATTGGGAAACTAGAAGATTGGGAAAATTTTAAACGACAGTAAAGAATGACTAAGAAAGCGATAAAAAAAGGAAAGATAGATTACGAAAGTAAAATTGCGCAAAACATAAAAAGATAGTAAAAGCTTTTACCGATATATAAAACGGAAGAGAGTGACTAAAGTCAATGTTGGTCCCTTAGAAGATGAGAAGGGGGATTTAATAATGGGAAATGTGGAAATGGCTGAGACCTTAAAACAATTATTTTGCTTCGGTCTTCACAGTGGAAGACACAAAAACCATGCCAAAAATTGCTGGTCATGGGAATGTGGGAAGGGAGGACCTTGAGACAATCACTATCACTAGGGGCGTAGTGCTGGACAGGCTAATGGGACTCAAGGTAGACAAGGCCCCTGGTCCTGATGAAATGCATCCCAGGGTATTAAAAGAGATGGCGGAAGTTATAGCAGATGCATTCGTTATAATCTACCAAAATTCTCTGGACTCTGGGGAGGTACCAGTGGATTGGAAAGCAGCTAATGTAACGCCTCTGTTTAAAAAAGGGAGCAGACAAAAGGCAGGTAACTATAGGCCGGTTAGTTTAACATCTGTAGTGGGGAAAATGCTTGAAGCTATCATTAAGGAAGAAATAGCGGGACATCTAGATAGGAATAGTGCAATCAAGCAGACGCAACATGGATTCATGAAGGGGAAATCATGTTTAACTAATTTACTGGAATTCTTTGAGGATATAACGAGCATGGTGGATAGAGGTGTACCGATGGATGTGGTGTGTTTAGATTTCCAAAAGGCATTCGATAAGGTGCCACACAAAAGATTACTGCAGAAGATAAAGGTATGCAGAGTCAGAGGAAATGTATTAGCATGGATCGAGAATTGGCTGGCGAACAGAAAGCAGAGAGTCGGGATAAATGGGTCCTTTTCGGGTTGGAAATCGGTGGTTATTGGTGTGCCACAGGGATCGGTGCTGGGACCACAACTGTTTACAATATATATAGATGACCTAGAAGAGGCGACATAGTGTAGTGTAACAAAATTTGCAGATGACACAAAGATTAGTGGGAAAGTGGGTTGTGTAGAGGACACAGAGAGGCTGCAAAGAGATTTAGATAGGTTAAGCAAATGGGCTAAGGTTTGGCAGATGGAATACAATGTCGGAAAATGTGAGGTCATCCACCTTGGGGAAAAAAAACAGTAAAAGGGAATATTATTTGAATGGGGAGAAATTACAACATGCTGCGGTGCAGAGGGACCTGGGGGTCCTTGTGCATGAATCCCAAAAAGTTAGTTTGCAGGTGCAGCAGGTAATCAGGAAGGTGAATGGAATGTTGGCCTTCATTGCGAGAGGGATGGAGTACAAAAGCAGGGAGGTCCTGCTGCAACTGTATAGGGTATTGGTGAGGCCACACCTGGAGTACTGCGTGCAGTTTTGGTCACCTTACTTAAGGAAGGATATACTAGCTTTGGAGGAGGTACAGAGATGATTCACGAGGCTGATTCCGGAGATGAGGGGGTTACCTTATGATGATAGATTGAGTAGACTGGGTCTTTACTCGTTGGAGTTCAGAAGGATGAGGGGTGATCTTACAGAAACATTTAAAATAATGAAAGGGATAGACAAGATCGAGGCAGAGAGGTTGTTTCCACTGGTCGGGGAGACTAGAACTAGGGGGCACAGCCTCAAAATACGGGGGAGCCAATTTAAAACCGAGTTGAGAAGGAATTTCTTCTCCCAGAGGGTTGTGAATCTGTGGAATTCTCTGCCCAAGGAAGCAGTTGAGGCTAGCTCATTGAATGTATTCAAGTCACAGATAGATAGATTTTTAACCAATAAGGGAATTAAGGGTTATGGGGAGCGGGCGGGTAAGTGGAGCTGAGTCCACGGCCAGATCAGCCATGATCTTGTTGAATGGCGGAGCAGGCTCGAGGGGCTAGATGGCCTACTCCTGTTCCTAATTCTTATTATGTTCTTATGTATTCCTACTCTTTGCTTCCTGTCTGCCAACCAGTTCTCTATCCACGTCAATACATTATCCCCAATACCATGTGCTTTAATTTTGCACAGTACTCTCTTGTGTGGGACCTTGTCAAAAGCCTTTTGAAAGTCTAAATACATCACATCCACTGGTTCTCCCTTGTCCACTCTACTAGTTACATCCTCAAAAAATTCGAGAAGATTTGTCAAGCATGATTTCCCTTTCATAAATCCATGCTGACTTGGACCGATCCTGTCACTGCTTTCCAACTGCGTTGCTGTTCCATCTTTAATAATTGATTCCAACATTTACCCCACTACCGATGTCAGGCTAACCGGTCTATAGTTTCCTATTTTCTCTCTCCCTCCTTTTTTAAAAGTGGGGGTTACATTAGCTACCCTGCAATCCATAGGAATTGCTCCAGCGTCTATAGAATGTTGGAAAATGACCACCAATGCATCGACTTTTTTAGGACCACTTCCTTAAATACTCTGGGATGCAGACTATCAGGCCCTGGGGATTTATCGGCCTTCAATCCCATCAATTTTCCTAACACAATTTCCTGACTAATAAGGATTTCCTTTAGTTCCTCCTTCTTGCTTGTCCCTTGGTCCCCTAGTATTCCGGAAGATTATTTGTGTTTTCCTTTGTGAACCAAAGTATTTGTTCAATTGGTCTGCCATTTCTTTGTTCCCCATTATAAGTTCACCTGAATCTAACTGCAAGGGATCTACATTTGTCTTCACTAATCTTTTTCTCTTCACATATCTATAGAAGCTTTTGCAGTCAGTTTTTATGTTCCCTGCAAGCTTACTCTCATACTCTATTTTCCCCCTCCTAATTAAACCCTTTCTCCTCTGCGGAATTCTAAATTTCTCCCAGTCCTCAGGTTTGCTGCTTTTTCTGGTCAATTTATATGCCTCTTCCTTGGATTGAACACTATCCCTAATTTCCCTTGTTAGCCACGGTTGAGCCACCTTCCCTGTTTTATTTTTACTCCAGACAGGGATGTACAATTGTTGAAGTTCATCCATGTGATCTTTAAATGTTTGCCATTGCCTATCCACCGTCAACTCTTTGTATCATTCCCCAGCCTATTCTAGCCAATTCACATCTCATACCATCAAAGTTACCTTTCTTTAAGTTCAGGACCCTAGCCTCTGAATTAACTGTGTCACTCTCCATCTTAATGAAGAATTCTACCATATTATGGTCACTCTGCCCCAAGGGACCTAGCGCAACAAGATTGCTAATTAATCCTCTCTCATTACACAATATCCAGTCTAGGATGGCTAGCTCTCTAGTTGGTTCCTTGACATATTGGTCTAGAAAACCATCCCTTATACATTCCAGGAAATCCTCCTCCACCGTATTGCTACCAGTTTGATTAGCCCAATCTATATGTAGATTAAAGTCACCCATGATAACTGCTGTACCTTTATTGCACGCATCCCTAATTTCCTGTTTAATACCATCCCCGATCTCACTACTACTGTTTGTTGGTCTGTACACAACTCCCACTAACGTTTTCTGCCCTTTGGTGTTCCGCAGCTCTAGCCATACAGATTCCACATCATCCAAGCTAATGTCCTTCCTTACTATTGCGTTAATTTCCTCTTTAACCAGCAACGCTGCCCCACCTCCTTTTCCTTTCTCTATCCTTCCTGAATATTGAATACCCCTGGATGTTGAATTCCCAGCCTTGGTCACCCTGGAGCCATGTCTCTGTAATTCCAATTACATCATATCCGTTAACTGCTATCTGCGCAGTTAATTCATCCACCTTATTACGAATGCTCCTCGCATTGAGACATAAAGCCTTCAGGTGTTTTTTTTTAACACTCTTTGTCCTTTTAGAATTATGTTGTAATGTGGCCCTTTTTGATTTTTGTCTTTGAGTGTGTGTTTGGTGTGTGTGTGTGTTTGGTTTCTCGTGCCGGAGTGTTTGGCGTGTGTGTGTGTGTGTGTGCGCGTGTGCGTGTGCGTGTGCGTGTGCGTGTGCGTGTGCGTGTGCTTTTGGTGAGTATGTGTGTTTCGTGAGTATGTGTGTTTGGTGAGTGTGTATGGTGTGTGTGTGTGTGTTTGGTGAGTGTGTATGGTGTTAAGTGTGTGCATGTGTGAGTGTTTGTGTGAGTATGTGTGTGGTGTGTGTGTGTGTTTGGTTAGTGTTTGGTGTGTGTGTGTGCTTGCTGTGTGTGTGTGTGTTTGATGGCGTACGTGTTTGGTGAGTCATGTGTGCGTTTGTGAGGCGTGTCTGCGCGCGGTGCGTCTGTGTGCGCGCGCGCCTCTGTGTGCGCGTGTTTGTTGGTGCATGTCGGGGTGCGCGTCGGGGTGTGCGTGTTTGTTGAACATGTTTGGTATGTGTATGTATGAATGTGTGTGTCTGTGTTTGGTATGTGTTTGGTGTGTGTTTGTTTGTGTATGTTTGTGTTTGTGTTTGGTGTGTGTGTGTTTGTCATGCGTGCTTGGTATGTGTATGTGTCTGTGTGTATGTTTGGTGTGTGTGTGGGGTGTGGGGGTGTGGGGGGTGTGTTTGGTGTGTTTGGTGTATTTGGTGTGTTTGGTGTGTGTGGTGTGTGTGTGTGTGTGTGTGTGTGTGTGTGTGTTTGGTGTGTTTGGTGTGTTTGGTGTGTGTTTGGTGTGTGTTTGGTGTGTGTTTGGTGTGTGTGTGTGTGTGTGTGTGTGTGTGTGTGTTTGAATGTCCTGACAATGTTAAGTAACTAGGGAGGTTGCCGATGTTACTGCACCCCATGTTGGAATATTGAGAGGAGATTTGGAAAATATTGAACTAAGTATTGGGGATGAAAAGATCACTCACCTTCAAAAATCTATATAGTAATGAAGTCCTCGTATTAAACCGTCTCCTGCATACTGCTCTGTGTGTTAACAAGGTTCTCCAGTGATGGGATCTGATATTTGCTGTTTCATTACGTTCTCTGTCTGGTTACGCAGTGATTACCCTCAGCAACGATAAACACAATTAGGATTGATGTCATCATTATGTGTGACAGGCAATGATTGACATGCTGCAAGGACAAGGTCTGTCGTCAGCGCCTCGGAGCCTGGAACCTTCCTGCTTTCTCGCTCTTGCTCGCAGTGGCAGACTCCATGCCGTGTTTGCTGATGTGCTGACAGTGACTGCACCTCCCAGTAATCCGTGGCCCATGAAGCATTGTGCTCAGGCATCACATTAAGGGGCACAAAGGAGAGGAACTCTCCCTGGTGCTGGAACCATTGTGCCTCCTGCTCTGTCTGCTTTCATATCGCTCCTGTCTTATTTTCCCCAAAGCACCAGTGTTGTGCAGTCAGCAGCACACAGGCACTGCACTGGGTGGACCAGCGCCCGAGAGGACACTTCCAGTGGAAGTATTCCTCGCAGCTGGTGTCCTGGCCATCGGGGCACCATTGGGCCACAACCCACAAACACACACCGTCACTGTGCGATGGTCGCTGGGGGTTAACCCTCCCTGGCCCACACACACCGTCACTGTGCGATGGTCGCTGGGGTTAACCCTCCCTGGCCCACACACACCGTCACTGTGCGATGGTCGCTGGGATTAACCCTCCCTGGCCCACACCAGTGCTCACAATCACTCTGTTACCTGGAAGGTTGAGATGTGGAAAAGTGCCCTAAGCCCCCGGGGAGCAGGGCCCTTCGCTCCTCCCGCGGGCATGTAACCAGCAACTCCCTCATGTACCCCACCGTCTCACCAATCTCCCCAACCTCGGTGCTGCTCCCCACGGTGCTGCCTGGCCTCCAGCTGGAGATCCAACGTCCAGACTGGCTCCAGGCAGAACTTGGGGAGCGCCCCAGTCAGGGCTAGAACGTTTAAAAGTTAGCACCACGTGCCAGTGTTCTCAAGGAGAGCGAAGTCAGGCGTTGCACTTCCTGCCTGGGGGGGCAACATGCAGCAGGTGGGGTGGTAAGGGGTGCCCAATGTCCCGTCCACCAATGCCGGGGTCTGAGGTTTCTCCTCTCCCTCACAGAGACAGGCCATCGCTGCCTGCTCGGCACTGGGCCCAGTCAGCTGCTCCCTGACTGTGGCCACCATCCGGCCCAACCAGCCCCATGTGCTGTGGCAGAGTGCTGGGCCCATTGATCCCGGGCAGAAAGCCAGGTAAACACATCCGAGGCAGAGACGTGAATTTGTATTTTCACTGAGCTCGGCCCCCTCGCCGTTAAGCCCCGCCCCCGAAGCGCTCGGCCCGCCAACGCCCCTCCGGCAGCGGGCGGTGTTGTTGCCCGGCGATGTTGCAGGGTGCGGGACCCACGTTCAGGTCCGGGGCGCGACAGGCGGTGGGCGCAGGAGATCGGAGCACAACACCGTACACACCCCCCCCACCCCCCGCAAAACTCCCGGCGGATTCAGCGGCAGATAGGCGCTGGTCTCGTCGCCCCGTTATTGCCCCTCAGGGGCCCCAACAGCAGGTTGAAAGGGGCCCGACCCCTCTCCCAGACACTCAGGCTCCCTGGTGAGAAAACTCGGAAATGCTCCGATGTGTTTCTCAGGTCATGCGGAAGGAACGGATTGTTTGATTTGTGCTGCGTGAGAATCAGAGACCGACACACCAAACCTTTCCACCAGCAGCCGATCTGTGCCGGGCTCTGTTAATGAAGAGAACTGCTCCTCCATCAATTACAACCATTCCAAACATTAAACTCTGTAGTTGTGTTACACAAACTAAAATTAAATCACTCCAGTCTGGGACTGTACACCCAGTGTGTGTATCAGTGTCGCCTGTACATGTACAGTACACAGCGTGTAAAGGGAATGATTCACTCCCATGCGGTACGTAAGAACATAAGAAATAGGAGCAGGAGTAGGCCATACAGCCCTCGAGCCTGCTCCGCCATTCAATACGATCATGACTGATCTGATCATGGACTCAGCTCCACTTCCCTGCCCGCTCCCCATAACCCTTTATTCCCTTATCGCTCAAAAATCTGTCTATCTCCACCTTAAATATATTCAATGTCCCAGCCTCCACAGCTCTCTGGGGCAGAGAATTCCACAGATTTACAACCCTCTGAGAAGAAATTCCTCCTCATCTCAGTTTTAAATGGGCGGCCCCTTATTCTGAAACTATGTCCCCTAGTTCTAGATTCCCCCACGAGGGGAAACATCCTCTCGGCATCTACCCTGTCCAGCCCCCTCAGAATCTTAGGTTTCAATAAGATCACCTCTCATTCTTCTGAACTCCAATGTGTACAGGCCCAACCTGTTCAACCTATCTTCATAAGATAACCCCCTCATCTCCGGAATCAACCGAGTGAACCTTCTCTGAACTGTCTCCAATGCAAGTATATCCCTCCTTAAATACGGAGACCAAAACTGCACGCAGTACTCCAGGTGTGGCCTCACCAATACCCTGTACAGTTGTAGCAGGACTTCTCTGCTTTTATACTCTATCCCCCTTTCAATAAAGGCCAACATTCCATTTGCCTTCCTGATCACTTGCTGTACCTGCATACTCACTTTCTGTGTTTGATGCACAAGGACCCCCAGGTCCCTCTGTACTGCAGCACTTTGCAATTTTTCTCCATTTAAATTATAATTTGCTTTTTTATTTTTCCTATCAAAGTGAATAATCTCACATCTTCCCACATTATACTGCATCTGTCAAATTTTTGCCCACTCATTTAGCCTGTCTACATCCCTTTGCAGATTTTTTGTGTGTCCTCACAATTTGCTTTCCCATCCATCTTTGTATCATCAGCAAACTTGGCTCCATTACACTCTGTCCCTTCATCCAAGTCATTAATATAGATTGTAAATAGTTGAGGACCCAGCACCGATCCCTGCGGCACCCCACTAGTCACTGTTTGTCAACCGGAAAATGACCCATTTATCCCGACTCTCTGTTTTCTGTTAGTTAGCCAATCCAAAGTACTTTTGGAGTGCGGTCACTGTTGTAATGTGGGAAACGTGTTGGCCGACCTGTGCACAGTAAGCTCCCACAAACAGCAATGTGATAATGATTAGATGATCTATTTTTTGTTGTTGATTGAGGGATAAATATTGGCCCCAGGACACCGGGGATAACTCCCCTGCTCTTCTTCGAAATAGTACCATGGGATCTTTTACATCCAACTGAAAGGCAGTCGGGGCCTCGGTTTAACATCTCATCTGAAAGCTAGCAACTCCAACACTGCGACACTCCCTCAGTGCTGCACTTCCAACAGTGCGACACTCCCTCAGTACTGCCCCTTCGACAGTGCGGCACTCCCTCAGTACTGCCCCTCCGACAGTGCGGCACTCCCTCAGTACTGCCCCTCCGACAGTGCGGCGCTCCCTCAGTACTGCCCCTCCGACAGTGCGGCGCTCCCTCAGTACTGCCCCTTCGACAGTGCGGCACTCCCTCAGTACTGCCCCTCCAACAGTAAGGCTCTCCCTCAGCACTGCCCCTCCGACAGTGCGGCGCTCCCTCAGTACTGTCCCTCCCACAGTGCAGCGCTCCCTCAGTACTGCCCCTCCGACAGTGCGGCGCTCCCTCAGTACTGCCCCTTCGACAGTGCGGCGCTCCCTCAGTACTGCCCCTCCGACAGTGAGGCTCTCCCTCAGTACTGCCCCTCCGACAGTGAGGCGCTCCCTCAGTACTGCCCCTCCGACAGTGCGGGGCTCCCTCAGTACTGCCCCTCCGACAGTGCGGCGCTCCCTCAGTACTGCCCTCCGACAGTGCGGGGCTCCCTCAGTACTGCCCCTCCGACAGTGAGGCGCTCCCTCAGTACTGCCCCTCCGACAGTGCGGGGCTCCCTCAGTACTGCCCCTCCGACAGTGCGGCGCTCCCTCAGTACTGCCCTCCGACAGTGCGGGGCTCCCTCAGTACTGCCCCTCCAACAGTGAGGCGCTCCCTCAGTACTGCCCTCCGACAGTGCGGGGCTCCCTCAGTACTGCCCCTCCGACAGTGAGGCGCTCCCTCAGTACTGCCCCTCCGACAGTGAGGCGCTCCCTCAGTACTGCCCCTCCGACAGTGCGGCGCTCCCTCAGTACTGCCCCTTCGACAGTGAGGCTCTCCCTCAGCACTGCCCCTCCGACAGTGCAGCGCTCCCTCAGTACTGCACTGGAGTGAGAGACTGGATTTTTGTGGCCAAGTCCCTGGAGTGGGACTTGAACCCGCGACCTTCTGACCCAGAGGCGAGAGTGCGGCCCCTGAGCCACAGCTGACACTGATGAAGTGAGAATTTTGTTTGGCTGTGCAGGTGAGGTCGGGGGTTGAGGGTGAGGTCGGGGGTTGAGGGTGAGGTCGAGGGTTGAGGGTGAGGTCGGAGGTTGAGGGTGAGGTCGGAGGTTGAGGGTGAGGTCGGGGGTTGAGGGTGAGGTCGGAGGTTGAGGGTGAGGTCGGAGGTTGAGGGTGAGGTCGGAGGTTGAGGGTGAGGTCGGAGGTTGAGGGTGAGGTCGGAGGTTGAGGGTGAGGTCGGGGGTTGAGGGTGAGGTCGGGGGTTGAGGGTGAGGTCGGGGGTCGAGGGTGAGGTCGGAGGTTGAGGGTGAGGTCGGAGGTTGAGGGTGAGGTCGGGGGTTGAGGGTGAGGTCGGGGGTTGAGGGTGAGGTCGGAGGGGTGAGGGCAGGACTGTAACTGGCCGAGGACAGGCAGCCCCTGCAGCAGGCGAGGAAACGGGGAAGAGGTACCGCCTACAAAAGGAGAGAATTACTTTTGCTGAATAAGTTTGCCAGCAGTGAGCAGAGCTGACAGAGAGCACGGCTGAAGGTACGCCCCAGACAATGACTGAATGATGCATCAACGGTACAGACAGACTGGCTCAGCAGGAGTGTGGAGACAGAGCTATAAGCAGTTCGGTGTGTCAAGTGTAAGCTGCCTTTGCTATGCTCAACTCCCTGCTCTCCTCACCCATCCTGTGGAGCGCTCGGTACAACATGTGACTGAAAACTGCAGCACACAGTTTGTCTCTGTGCAAATTCACCACGAATTTAATGTGTGAAATAAAGTTTCCTTCTTTTGGCTGGAAATTATTGGCAAGTGATGATTGGGATTGAAAGATAACTGTGAGAGTGGGTTGAATGTTTAGTTTATAAATAAACTATGTTCCTATGTAAAGTGAGGAGGATTTAACTCTCAGTCACCTGAATCTACCACAAGAAATATCTCTCTATCTATCTCTCTCTCTACCTACCTACCGACATCACCTCGGAGTCAGAAGGTTGTGGGTTCAAGTCCCACTCCGGAGACTTGAGGGTAAAATCCAGGCTCACACTCCAGTGCAGTACTGAGGGAGTGCCGCACTGTCGGAGGGGCAGTACTGAGGGAGTGCCGCACTGTCGGAGGGGCAGTACTGACGGAGTGCCGCTCTGTCGGAGGGGCAGTACTGAGGGAGTGCCGCACTGTCGGAGGGGCAGTACTGAGGGAGTGCTGCACTGTCGGAGGGGCAGTACTGAGGGAGTGCCGCACTGTCGGAGGGGCAGTACTGAGGGAGCACTGCACTGTCGGAGGGGCAGTACTGAGGGAGTGCCGCACTGTCGGAGGGGCAGTACTGAGGGAGTGCCGCACTGTCAGAGGGGCAGTACTGAGGGAGCACCGCACTGTCGGAGGGGCAGTACTGAGGGAGCGCTGCGCTGTCAGAGGAGCAGTACTGAGGGAGCGCTGCACTGTCGGAGGGGCAGTACTGAGGGAGTGCTGCACTGTCAGAGGGGCAGTACTGAGGGAGCGCTGCACTGTCGGAGGGGCAGTACTGAGGGAGTGCTGCACTGTCAGAGGAGCAGTACTGAGGGAGCGCTGCACTGTCAGAGGGGCAGTACTGAGAGAGTGCTGCACTGTCAGAGGGGCAGTACTGAGGGAGTGCCGCACTGTCGGAGGGGCAGTACTGAGGGAGCGCCGCACTGTCGGAGCGGCCGCCTTTCAGATGAGATGTTAAACTAAGGCTTGCTAGGTGGAATTAAAAGATTATTTGAAGAGGAGGGAAGTTCTCCTCTATCGCTAATCCCTCAAATAACAGCAGTAATAAAAACCGGATTATTTGGTTATCTAGCTATATTTCTGTATCTTTTCATCCATATATAATGTCTATCATTACGATCTGTCTATCATGTTCAAGATATAACACACCCGATGTCACACTGTCACACAGAGCTATATTTATATAGCGCCTTTCATGACCTCAGGATGTCCCAACGCGCCAATGACGTACTGGTGGGATGTACATTCACCACCCCTCCCCACGGGAGAATCTCCAGTACCTTGGTCTCTGGAACCTTCTCCCTCATCCCTGCACCTCGCTGCATCACTTGGTGCTATTGGAAACTTCTGGAAGGCCGAGCGATCCAGGCAGCGCACCGATCACCTGTGCTAACTCCAGCCGCTCCCTGCTCTGTGAATTCTTCCTCACCCGCACCATGAAGCCCCTGGGAGGCCGTTCCTCACATTAGTGGTGCGATGTCATAGAACCACAGAAATTTACAGCATGGAAGGAGGCCATTTGGCCCATCGTGTCTGCGCCAGCCGACCAAGAGGCTACCCAGCCTAATCCCACTTTCCCGCTCTGGGTCCGCAGCCCTGTAGGTTACGGCACTTCAGGTGCACATCCAAATACTGTTTAAATGTGGTGAGGGTTTCTGCCTCTACCACCCTTTCAGGCAGTGAGTTCCAGACCCCCACCACCCTCTGGGTGAAGACATTTCCCCTCAAATCCCCTCTAAACCTCCCCCCAATTACTTTCAATCTATGCCCCCAGGTTGTTGACTAAATCCAGGCCCCTCATCATTTTATACACCTCAATCAGGTCTCCCCTCAGCCTCCTCTGTTGCGAGGAAAACAGACCCAGCCTATCCAATCTTTCCTCACAGCTAAAATTCTCCAGTCCCGGCAACATCCTCGTAAATCTCCTCTGCACCCTCTCCAGTGAGATCACATCCTTCCTGTAATGTGGTGACCAGAAATGCACGCAGTACTCTAGCTGTGTGTGGCCTAACTAGTGTTTTATACAGTTCAAGCATAAACCCCCCTGCTCTCGTATTCCATGCCTCGACTAATAAAGGCAAGTATTCCGTATGCCTTCTTAACCACCTTATCCACCTGGCCTGCTGCCTTCAGGGATCTGTGGACCTGCACTCCAAGGTCCCTCTGTTCCTCCACACTTCAGTTGTTGGTTCCGTCTCACTCCGATTACAAACACAAACATCACCCTCAGCCAAACTTGGCGGCCTCACAGAAACATCGTTAGCGGCACTGGGTTCACTTTGGCTATTTATTGAGTCAGATCAATTCAGATACCTTCTGTGCTTCTCAATGTATCTCGCCGTGTACTTCCCTGCTCTGATTCCCCAGCTGGACCTTGACTTGAATGGGGTTTTATCTGGGTAACCCAGCGTGAGGTCCCAGCTGGGCGGGTGACACCCAACACAGCAGTTTTAGTGGTGTCCCACCCTCGCTTCTTACAAACCTATATTTTCCCCAGTGGCTCTTCCGGAGAAGCTGACTCCCTCTGGTCCCATGACTGCTGTCAGTCTCCACCACTGACAACGGCAGGGGGCTCAGAGCTGCGGGAGAACAGAGGGTTTATGGAGCCCAGCTTCACGCAATGCTAATGCCAGCATCTCGGGTTAATGAGGCTATGACGGGCTGGTGCAATTCTAGGTGTTATCACAAGAGGCACATCCTATAATAGCCACAAGATAACGCTGAGCTGATATTCAACCTCCATGAGATCACAGTTGGAGACAGTGTGCAGTACCTGGCTCCACATTACAGGGAGGGTGTTGAGGTTTTAGAGAGGGTTCAGCACAGAGTCACTGCCTGGCGTGAGCTAATCCAAAAATAAGGACTTGCAAAATTGGGTCCTTTAGAAACATAGAAAATAGGTGCAGGAATAGGCCATTCGGCCCTTCGAGCCTGCACCACCATTCAATAAGATCATGGCTGATCATTCCCTCAGTACCCCTTTCCTGCTTTCTCTCCATACCCCTTGATCCCTTTAGCCATAAGGGCCATATCTAACTCCCTCTTGAATATATCCAATGAACTGGCATCAACAACTCTCTGCGGCAGGGAATTCCACAGGTTAACAACTCTCTGAGTGAAGAAGTTTCTCCTCATCTCAGTCCTAAATGGCCTACCCCTTATCCTAAGACTGCGTCCCCTGGTTC
This sequence comes from Pristiophorus japonicus, assembly GCF_044704955.1. Taxonomy (NCBI): domain Eukaryota; kingdom Metazoa; phylum Chordata; class Chondrichthyes; family Pristiophoridae; genus Pristiophorus; species Pristiophorus japonicus. The sequence continues at coordinate 182,992,949 of NC_091991.1, read as the reverse complement.
TGGACTTCCCCAACATCGGGAACATTCTACCCGCATTTAACCTGTCCAGTCCCGTCCCGTCCCGTCAGAATCTTATATGTTTCTATGAGATCCCCTCTCATCCTTCTAAACTCCAATGTATAAAGGCCCAGTTGATCCTGTCTCTCCTCATATGTCAGTCCTGCCATCCCGGGAATCAGTCTGGTGAACCTTCGCTGCATTCCCTCAATAGCAAGAACGTCCTTCCTCAGATTAGGAGACCAAAACTGAACACAATATTCCAGGTGAGTCCTCACCAAGGCCCTGTACAACTGCAGTAAGACCTCCCTGCTCCTATATTCAAATCCCCTAGCTATGAAGGCCAACATACCATTTGCCTTCTTCACCGCCTGCTGTACCTGTATGCCAACTTTCAATGACTAATGAACCATGACACCCAGGTCTTGTTGCACCTCCCCTTTTCCTAATCTGCCGCCATTCAGATAATATTCTGCCTTCACGTTTTTGCCCCGAAAGTGGATAACCTCACATTTATCTACATAATACTAAATCTGTCATGCATTTGCCCACTCACCTAACCTGTCCAAGTCACCCTGCAGGCTCCTAGCATCCCTCTCACAGCTCACACCGTCACCCAGCTTAGTGTCATCTGCAAACTTGGAGATATTACACTCAATTCCTTCATCCAAATCATTGATGTATATTGTAAAGAGCTGGGGTCCCAGCACTTAGCCCTGCGGCACTCCACTAGTCACTGCCTGACACAAAAAACATGCCAAAAATTGCTGGTCACAGGAATGTGGGAAGGGAGGACCTTGAGACAATCACGATCACTAGGGGGGTAGTGCTGGACAGGCTAATGGGACTCAAGGTAGACAAGTCCCCTGGTCCTGATGAAATGCATCCCAGGGTATTAAAAGAGATGGCGGAAGTTATAGCAGATGTATTCGTTATAATCTACCAAAATTCTCTGGACTCTGGGAATTTTGGTAGATTATAACGAATGGCGGATTGGAAAGCAGCTAATGTAACGCCTCTGTTTAAAAAAGGAGGCAGAAAAAAGGCAGGTAAATATAGGCCGGTTAGTTTAACATCTTTAGTGGGAAAATGCTTGAAGCTATCATTACGGAAGAAATAGCGGGACATCGAGATAGGAATAGTGCAATCAAGCAGACGCAGCATGGATTCATGAAGGGGAAATCATGTTAAACTAATTTACTAGAATTCTTTGAGGATATAACGAGCATGGTGGATAGAGGTGTACCAATGGATGTGGTGTATTTAGATTTCCAAAAGGCATTCGATAAGGTGCCACACAAAAGGTTACTGCAGAAGATAAAGGTACGTGGAGTCAGAGGAAATGTATTAGCATGGATAGAGAATTGGTTGGCGAACAGAAAGCAGAGAGTCGGGATAAATGGGTCCTTTTCGGGTTGGAAATCGGTGGTTATTGGTGTGCCACAGGGATCGGTGCTGGGACCACAACTGTTTACAATATACATAGATGACCTGGAAGAGGGGACGGAGTGTAGTGTAACAAAATTTGCAGATGACACAAAGATTAGTGGGAAAGCGGGTTGTGCAGAGGACACAGAGAGGCTGCAAAGAGATTTAGATAGGTTAAGCGAATGGGCTAAGGTTTGGCAGATGGAATACAATGTCGGAAAGTGTGAGGTCATCCACCTTGGAAAAACAAACAGTAAAAAGAAATATTATTTGAATGGGGAGAAATTACAACATGCTGCGGTGCAGAGGGACCTGGGGGTCCTTGTGCATGAATCCCAAAAAGTTAGTCTGCAGGAAGGCGAATGGAATGTTGGCCTTCATTGCGAGAGGGATGGAGTACAAAAGCAGGGAGGTCCTGCTGCAACTGTATAGGGTATTGGTGAGGCCGCACCTGGAGTACTGCGTGCAGTTTTGGTCACCTTACTTAAGGAAGGATATACTGGCTTTGGAGGGGGTACAGAGACGATTCACGAGGCTGATTCCGGAGATGAGGGGGTTACCTTATGATGATAGATTGAGTAGACTGGGTCTTTACTCGTTGGAGTTCAGAAGGATGAGGTGTGATCTTATAGAAACATTTAAAATAATGAAAGGGATAGACAAGATAGAGGCAGAGAGGTTGTTTCCACTGGTCGGGGAGACTAGAACTAGGGGGCACAGCCTCAAAATAAGGGGGAGCCAATTTAAAACCGAGTTGAGAAGGAATTTCTTCTCCCAGAGAGGGTTGTGAATCTGTGGAATTCTCTGCCCAAGGAAGCAGTTGAGCCTAGCTCATTGAATGTATTCAAATCACAGATAGATAGAATTTTAAGCAATAAGGGAATTAAGGGTTATGGGGAGCGGGTGGGTAAGTGGAGCTGAGTCCATGGCCAGATCAGCCATGAACTTGTTGAATGGCGGAGCAGGCTCGAGGGGCTAGATGGCCTACTCCTGTTCCTAATTCTTATGTTCTTAAGTTATGTTTATTCTGAAAAGGACCCGTTTATCCCGACTCTCTGCTTCTTGTCTGCCAACCAGTTCTCTATCCATGTCAGTATATTACCCCCAATACCGTGTGATTTGATTTTTCACACCAATCTCTTGCGTGGGACCTTGTCAAAAGCCTTTTGAATGTCCAAATACACCACATCCACTGGTGCTCCCTTGTCCACTCTACTAGTTACATCCTCAAAAAATTCCAGAAGATTTGTCAAGCATGATTTCCCCTTCATAAATCCATGCTGACTTGGACGGATCCTGTCACTGCTTTCCAAATGTACTGCTATTTTCATCCTCAATGATTAATTCCAACATTTTTCCCACTATTGATGTCAGGCTAACCAGTCTATAATTACCTGTTTTCTCTCTCCCTCCCTTTTTAAAAAGTGGTGTTACATTAGCTACGCTCCAGTCCATAGGAACTGATCCGGAGTCGATAGACTGTTGGAAAATGATCACCAATGCATCCACTATTTCTAGGGTCACTTCCTTAAGTACTCTGGGATTTCACTCTATCAGGCCCCGGGAATTTATCAGCCTTCAATTCCATCAATTTCCCTAACATAATTTCCTGACTAATAAGGAGATCCTTCAGTTCCTCGTTCTCACTAGACCCTCGGTCCCCTAGTAATTCTGGAAGGTTATTTGTGTCTTCCTTCGTGAAGACAGAACCAAAGTATTTGTTCAATTGGTCTGCCATTTCTTTGTTCCCCATTATAATTTCCCCTGATCCTGACTGCAAGGGACCTACATGTGTTTTCACTAATCTTTTTCTCTTCACATATCTATTGAAGCTTTTGCAGTCAGTTTTTATGTTCCCGGCAAGCTTCTTCTCGTACTCTATTTTCTCCCTCTTAATTAAACCCTTTGCCCTCCTCTGCGAATTCTAAATGCCTCCCAGTCCTCAGGTTTGTTGCTTTTTCTGGCCAATTTATATGCCTCTTCCTTGGATTTAACACTATCCTTAATTTCCCTTGTTAGCCATGGTTGAGCCACTTTCCCCGTTTTATTTTTACTCCAGACAGGGATGTACAATTGTTGAAGTTCATTCATGTGATCTTTAAATGTTTGCCATTGCCTATCCACCGTCAACCCTTTAAGTATCATTTGCTTGTCTATTCTAGCCAATTCACGTCTCAAACCATCGAAGTTACCTTTCCTTAAGTTCAGGACCCTAGTTTCTGAATTAACTGTCACACTCCATCTTAATAAAGAATTCTAACATGTTATGGTCACTCTTCCCCAAGGGGCCTCGCACAACAAGATTGCTAATTAGTCCTTTCTCATTACACATCACCCAGTTGAGGATGGCCAGCTCCCTGGTTGGTTCCTCGACATATTGGTCGAGAAAACCATCCCTAATACACTCCAGGAAATCTTCCTCCACCGCATTGCTACCAGTTTGGTTAGCCCAATCTATATGTAGATTAAAGTCGCCCATGATAACTGCTGTACCTTTATTGCATGCATCCCTAATTTCTTGTTTGATGCTGTCCCCAACCTCACTACTACTGTTTGGTGGTCTGTACACAACTCCCACTAGCGTTTTCTGCCCCTTGGTATTCCGTAGCTCCACCCATACCGATTCCATATAATCCAAGCTAATGTCCTTTCTTACTATTGCATTAATTTCCTCTTTAACCAGCAATGCCACCCCACCTCCTTTTCCTTTCTGTCTATCCTTCCTAAATGTTGAATACCCCTGGATGTTGAGTTCCCAGCCTTGGTCACCCTGGAGCCATGTCTCCGTGATGCCAATTACATCATACCCGTTAACTGCTATCTGCGCAGTTAATTTGTCCACCTTATTCCGAACACTCCTCGCATTGAGGCACAGAGCCTTCAGGCTTTTCTTTCGAACACACTTTGCCCTTTTAGAATTTTGATGAAATGTGGCCCTTTTTGTTTTCGGTTTCTCTACCTTCCACTTTTACTTTTCTTCTTTCTATCTTTGCTTCTGTCCTCATGCTACTTCTCTCTGTCTCCCTGCAAAGGTTCCCATCCCCCTGCCATATTAGTTTAACTCCTCCCCAACAGCACTAGCAAACACTCCCCCTAGGACATTGGTTCCGGTCCTGCCCAGGTGCAGACCGTCCGGTTTGTACTGGTCCCACCTCCCCCAGAACCGGTTCCAATGTCCCAGGAATTTGAATCCCTCCCTTGTGCACCACTCCTCAAGCCACGTATTCATCTGTGCTATCCTGCGATTCCTACTCTGACTAGCACGTGGCACTTTCTAATTAGAACAACGCAGATTAGGGCATGGCGATACGATAGAAGTGTTTAAAATGATGAAAGGATGGGTAAAATGATGAAAGGACAGGGTAAATAGAAACAGTCTGTTTGGAACAGTAAAGGCATCCAACGATGCACCATCGATACACAATGTTCTGCAAGTGATTTAGAACAGAGCAGGAGGAACTTCTTCACCCACAGAGAGTTAGTTGTGAGGCTGTGGAATTCACTGCCAGCTTTGGTGGTTGAGGCAGAGACTGAGTCAACATTTCCAGATTAGATTGGAGAAGGGGATGAAGGGACATGGGAACAGGGTGGGTAAATGTGATTCTAACTACTCGTGTGGAGGGTAAACACCGGCATGGACTGGTTGGGCCACGTGGCCTGTCTCGTGTTATTTCCGTGTATAATTGAGACTCCAGGGATTTGAGCCAAAAAATCCAGGATGACACTCCACATCTTTCAGATGGGCATTAAACCAAGGCCCCATCTGTTCTCTCAGCTGGATGTAAAATATCCCATAGCACTGTTTCAAAGAAAAGCAGGGGGATTCGCCCCGAAGCCAATATTTATCCCTCAACCAACATCACTAAAACAGATGATCTGGTCATTATCACACTGCGGTTTGTGTGTGCCGTGTTTCCCACATTGCAACAGTGACGACACTCCAAAAGTACTTCATTGGCTGTGAAGCGCTTTGGGACATCTGGTGGTCATGAAAGGTGCCAGACAAATCCAAGTCTATCTATCTATAAAACAGGAAACATAAGAAAATAAGAATTAGGAACAGGAGTAGGCCATCTAGCCCCTCGAGCCTGCCCCACCATTCAATAAGATCATGGCTGATCTGGTCGTGGACTCAGCTCCACTTACCCGCCTTCTCCCTGTAACCCTTAATTCCCTTATTGGTTAAAAATCTATCTATCTGTGACTTGAATACATTCAATGAGCTAGCCTCAACTGCTTCCTTGGGCAGAGAATTCCACAGATTCACAACCCTCTGGGAGAAGAAATTATTTCTCAACTCGGTTTTAAATTGGCTCCCCCGTATTTTGAGGCTGTGCCCCCTAGTTCTAGTCTCCCCGACCAGTGGAAACAACCTCTCTGCCTCGATCTTGTCTATCCCTTTCATGATTTTAAATGTTTCTATAAGATCACCCCTCAATCCTTCTGAACTCCAACGAGTAAAGACCCAGTCTACTCAATCTATCATCATAAGGTAACCCCCTCATTTCTGGAATCAGCCTAGTGAATCGTCTCTGTACCCCTTCCAAAGCTAGTATATCCTTCCTTAAGTAAGGTGACCAAAACTGCACGCAGTACTCCAGGTGCGGCCTTACCAATACCCTGTACAGTTGCAGCAGGACCTCCCTGTTTTTGTACTCCATCCCTTTCACAATGAAGGCCAATATTCCATTTGCCTTCCTGATTACCTGCTGCACCTGCAAACTAACCTTTTGGGATTCATGCACAAGGACCCCCAGGTCCCTCTGCACCACAGCATGTTGTAATTTCTCCCCATTCAAATAATATTCCCTTTTACTGTTTTTTTTCCCAAGGTGGATGACCTCACACTTTCCGACATTGTATTCCATCTGCCAAACCTTAGCCCATTCGCTTAACCTATCTAAATCTCTTTGCAGCCTCTCTGTGTCCTCTACACAACCCACTTTCCCACTAATCTTTGTGTCATCTGCAAATTTTGTTACACTACACTCTGTCCCCTCTTCCAGGTCATCTATGTATATTGTAAACAGTTGTGGTCCCAGCACTGATCCCTGTGGCACACCGCTAACCACCGATTTCCAACCGGAAAAGGACCCATTTATCCCGACTCTCTGCTTTCTGTTCGCCAGCCAATTCTCGATCCATGCTAATACATTTCCTCTGACTCCGCGTACCTTTATCTTCTGTAGTAACCTTTTGTGTGGCACCTTATCGAATGTCTTTTGGAAATCTAAATACACCACATCAAACGGCTGTAATGTATGCCCCGGTGAATATGCTCACAGGTTTGTAGAGCTGTTGCACTGTGAGTGGCTTAGCCAGTCACGTGATGTTCACATGACTCAATAAAACCCCAGCCAGTTGGGATCGGGGGATCCACGATGGGGCAGGTGGTTGTGAGCCTGCTGGATGAACTGGTAATGTGTCGTGTGATTGTTAAACCTTTGCTAATAAACCAACTAGTTATTAATAGCAATGTGTTGCAATGGATTCTTCAGTAAAGAACCCATGAAGCAAATACATTACAGGGGCAGTGGATTATTTGACGGTGAGGGATTTCCAAGCCACGCCGGACCTGTCCTCACCCGATGCCCACGTGTGTACGTTTCCTATAATCAGGAGCCAGAGCCTGGATTCATTTCCGCGACGGTGACTGAGATCAGCTCTGCTCAGCACAGACCGGGCATCGTCCCTGGTGTCTCCCCGCCCAGGGCGGGCATTGTCCCCGGGGTCTCCCCGCCCAGGGCGGGCATTGTCCCTGGTGTCTCCCCGCCCAGGGCGGGCATTGTCCCTGGTGTCTCCCCGCCCAGGGCGGGCATCGTCCCCGGGGTCTCCCCGCCCAGGGTGGGCATCGTCCCCAGGGACTCCCCGCACAGACCGGGCATTATCCCTGGTGTCTCCCCGCCCAGGGCGGGCATCGTCCCCGGGGTCTCCCCGCCCAGGGTGGGCATCGCCCCCGGGGTCTCCCCGCCCAGGGTGGGCATCGCCCCCGGGGTCTCCCCGCCCAGGGTGGGCATCGTCCCCAGGGACTCCCCGCCCAGACCGGGCATCGTCCCCAGGGACTCCCCGCCCAGACCGGGCATTGTCCCTGATGTCTCCCCGCCCAGGGCGGGCATTGTCCCTGGTGTCTCCCCGCCCAGGGTGGGCATCGTCCCCGGGGTCTCCCCGCCCAGGGTGGGCATCGTCCCCAGGGACTCCCCGCACAGACCGGGCATTATCCCTGGTGTCTCCCCGCCCAGGGCGGGCATCGTCCCTGGTGTCTCCCCGCCCAGAGCGGGCATCGTCCCCAGGGTCTCCCCGCCCAGGGTGGGCATCGTCCCCGGGGTCTCCGCGCCCAGGGTGGGCATCGTCCCCAGGGACTCCCTGCCCAGACCGGGCATCGTCCCCGGGGTCTCCCCGCCCAGACCGGGCATCGTCCCCGGGGTCTCCCCGCCCAGACCGGGCATCGTCCCCGGGGTCTCCCCGCCCAGACCGGGCATCGTCCCTGGGGTCTCCCCGCCCAGGGCGGGCATCATCCCTGATGTCTCCCCACCCAGACCGGGCATCGTCCCCGGGGTCTCCCCGCCCAGGGCGGGCATCATCCCTGATGTCTCCCCACCCAGACCGGGCATCGTCCCCGGGGTCTCCCCGCCCAGACCGAGCATCGTCCCCGGCGTCTCCCCGCCCAGACCGGGCATCGTCCCCGGGGTCTCCCCGCCCAGACCGGGCATCGTCCCCGGGGTCTCCCCGCCCAGACCGAGCATCGTCCCCGGGGTCTCCCCGCCCAGGGCGGGCATCGTCCCTGATGTCTCCCCACCCAGACCGGGCATTGTCCCCGGGGTCTCTCAACACAGGGTGGGGCCACACCATTCTGACCTGGGCAGTCACCTTGGCAGCTGCTGGAACAGCCTACAGGAAAGGAGCAAGTGGTGATCAGCCCATCTCGAAGGGGAGGCAAGATAAGTTGAGAGGGTCCGTCATTCCATCAGGATACATGCCGCACAATGAGAACCATACTCATCCTGCCCCAATGCCGTCTCACCCAACGCCCCAAACACTACTGCCACACGCACCGTGGGGGCCTGGGACCTGTCTGCACACAAGCTCCCCTGCACATTTACACATGGTTACTTTACAAATGTTTACTTCTGACTAATTTTGTACATTTTTTTCAACTTTGCAATAGACTTTTAATCAAAAATAGGCATCAGTCATATCCCAGTGCTAGCACTTTTACATAGAACATAAGAAATAGGAGCAGGAGTCGGCCATAGGGCCCCTCGAGCCTGCTCCGCCATTCAATAAGATCATGGCTGATCCAATCACGGACTCAGCTCCACTTCCCCGTCCACTCCCCATAACCTCTTATCCCCTTATCGTTTAAGAAACTATCTATTTCTGTCTTAAATTTATTCAATGTCCCAGCCTCCACACCTCTCTGAGGCAGCAAATTGCAGAGATTTACAACCCTCTGAGAGAAGAAATTTCTCCTCATCTCAGTTTTAAATGGACAGCCCCTTATTCTAAGATTATGCCCTCTAATTCCAGTCTCCCCCATCAGTGGAAACATCCTCTCTGCATCCACCCTCTCTGCATCCACCTTGTCAAGCCTCCTCATAATCTTATATGTTTTGATAAGATCACCTCTCATTCTTCTGAATTCCAATGATTCGAGACCCATCCTACTCAACCTTTCCTCATAAGTCAACCCCCTCATCTCCGGAATCAACCGAGTGAACCTTCTCTGAACTGCCTCCAAAGCAAGTATATCCTTTTGTAAATATGGAAACCAAAACTGCACGCAGTACTCCAGGTGTGGCCTCACCAATAGCCTGTATAGCTGTAACAAGACCTCCCTGCTTTTATGCTCCATCCCCTTTGCAATAAAGGCCAAGATTCCATTGGCCTTCCTGATCACTTGCTATACCTGCTTATTAACCTTTTGTGTTTCATGCACAAGTACCCCCAGGTCCCGCTGTACTGCAGCACTTTGCAATCTTTCTCCATTTAAATAATAACTTGCTCTTTGATTTTTTTTCTGTCAAAGTGCATGACCTCACACTTTCCAACATTATACTCCATCTGCCAAATTTTTGCCCACTCACTTAGCCTGTGTCCTTTTGTAGATTTTTTGTGTCCTCCTCACACATTGCTTTTCCTCCCAGCTTTTGCCTCTGAGTCAGAAAGTTGTGGGTTCAAGTCCCACTCCAGGGGCTTGAGCACAAAAAATCTAGGCTGACACTCCCAGTGCAGTACTGAGGGAGCGCCGCACTGTCGGAGGGGCAGTACTGAGGGAGCGCCGCACTGTTGGAGGGGCAGTACTGAGGGAGCGCCGCACTGTTGGAGAGGCAGTACTGAGGGAGCGCCGCACTGTCGGAGGGGCAGTACTGAGGGAGCGCCGCACTGTCGGAGGGGCAGTACTGAGGGAGCGCTGCACTGTCGGAGGGGCAGTACTGAGGGAGTGCTGCACTGTCAGAGGTGCCCAGGAGTGAGTTACAGGCTGGAATCTGTTCACGGCACTTTGTATATCAAATTAATGCATCATTTACAACAAATTCCTTTAGGGCACAAAAACCCCAGAGGAAAAGTGGTCCAACCGAGGCTAACAAGAGAAGTTAAAGATAGTATTAGATCAAAGGAAGAGGCTTATAATGTTGCCAAAAAGAGCGGTAAGCCTGAAGATTGGGAGGATTTTAGAATTCAGCAAAGCAGTAGTAAAAAATTGACGAAGAAAGGGAAAATAGAATATGAGAGTAAACTAGTGAGAGACATAAAAACAGAGTGTAAAAGCTTCTATAGGTATGTAAAAAGGAAAAGATTAGCGAAAGTAAATGTGGGTCCCTTCCAGGCTGAGACAGGAGAAATTATAATGGGGAATAAGGAAATGGCAGAGAAATTAAACAAATACTTGTGTCTGTCTTCACGGAAGAAGACACAAAACCTCCCAGAAATAGTGGAGAACCAAGGGTCCAGTGAGAATGAGGAACTGAAAGAAATTAGTATTAGTAAAGTAATAGTTCTGGAGAAATAAATGGTACAGAAAGCCGATAAATCCCCTGGACCTGATGGCCTACATCCTAGGGTTTTGAAAGAGGTTACAGAGATAGTGGATGCATTGGTTGTCATCTCCCAAACTTCCATAGTTTCTGGAACGGTTCCCACAGATTGGAAGGTAGCTAATGTTACCCCGCTATTTAAGAAAGGACAGCGAGAGAAAATGGGGAACTACAGACAGTTAGCCTGACATCAGTAGTAGGGAAAATGTTAGAATCAATTATTAAGGCCGTGGTAACAGGGCACTTAGAAAATAATAATAGGATTGGGCAGAGTCAACATGGATTATTGAAAAGGGAAATCATGTTTGACAAATCTGTTGGAGTTTTTTGAGGTTGTAACTAGTAGAATAGATAAGGGGGAACCAGTGGATGTGATGTATTTGGATTTTCAGAAGGCATTCGATAAGGTGGCCCGCAAAAGGTTATTGAACAAAATTAGGGCTCATGGGATTGTGGGTAATATACCAGCATGGATTGAGGATTGGTTAACGGACAGAAAACAGAGAGTAGGAATAAACGGGTCATTTTCGGGTTGGCGGGCTGTAACTAGTGGGATACCACAAGGATCAGTGCTTGGGCCCCAGTTATTCACAATCTGTATCAATGATTTGGATGAGGACCAAATGTAATATATCCAAGTTTGCTGATGATACAAAGCTAGGTGTGAATGTAAGCTGTGAGGAGGATGCAAAGAGACTTCAAGGGGATATAGACCGGCTGAGTGAGTGGGCAAGAACATAGCAAATAGAATATAATGTGGAGAAATGTGACGTTATCCACTGTGGTAGGAAAAATGGAAAAACAGAGTATTTTTAAATGGTGAGGGATTGGGAAATGTTGGTGTTCAGAGGGACCTGGGTGTCCTTGTACACCAATCACTGAAAGTTAACCTGCAGGTACAGCAAGTGATTAAAGCAAATGGTATGTTGGCCTTTATTACAGGAGGGTTTGAGTATAAGAGTAAAGACGTCTTACTGCAATTATATCGGGCCCTGGTGAGACCACACCTGGAGTATTGTGCACAGTTTTGGTCTCCTTACCTAAGGAAGGATATACTTGTCATAGAGGGAGTGCAACGAAGGTTCACCAGACTGATTCCTGGGATGGGGGGATTGTCCTATGAGGAGAGATTGAGTAGACTAGGCCGATATTCTCTAGAGTTTAGAAGAATGAGAGACGATCTTATTGAAAGATACAGAATTCTTATAGGGCTTGTCAGGGTAGATGCAGGGAGGGTGTTTCCCCAGGCTGGGGAGTCTAGAACCAGGGGTCACAGTCTCAGGATAAGGGGTCAGTCTTTAGAACTGAGATGAGGAGAAATTTCTTCACTCAGAGGGTGGTGAATCTTTGGAATTATATGCCCCAGAGGGCTGTGGAGGCTCAGTCTTTGAGTATATTCAAAGCTGAGATCAATAGATTTTTGGCTATTAAAGGAATCAAGTTATATAGGGATACCCAGGAGTGAGGTACAGGCTGGAATCTAATCGAGGGGTTTGGGGGGGTTTATATATAGAATAACAGATACCCGGGAGTGAGTAACAGGCTGGAATCTAATAGAGGGGTTCAGGGGGCTTTATATATAGAATAACAGATACCCTGGAGTGAGTTACAGGCTGGAATCGAATTGAGGGGTTTAGGGGGTTTTATATATAGAATAACAGATACCCGGGAGTGAGTTACATGCTGGAATCTAATCGAGGGGTTCGGGGGGTTTTATATATAGAGTAACGGATACCCGGAAGTGAGTTACAGGCTGGAATCTAATCGAGGGGTTCGGGGGGTTTATATTGAGAACAGATACCGGGAGTGAGTTACAGGCTGGAATCTAATCGAGGGGTTCGGGGGGTTTATATATAGAATAACGAATACCCGGGAGTGAGTTACAGGCTGGAATCTAATCGAGGGGTTTGGGGGGGTTTATATATAGAATAACAGATACCCGGGAGTGAGTTACAGGCTGGAATCTAATCGAGGGGTTTGGGGGGGTTTATATATAGAATAACAGATACCCGGGAGTGAGTAACAGGCTGGAATCTAATCGAGGAGTTCGGGGGGTTTATATATAGAATAACAGATACCCGGGAGTGAGTTACAGGCTGGAATCTAATCGAGGAATTCGGGGAGTTTATATATAGAATAACAGATACCCTGGAGTGAGTTACAGGCTGGAATCTAATCGAGGGGTTCGGGGGGGTTTATATATAGAATAACAGATACCCTGGAGTGAGTTACAGGCTGGAATCTAATTGAGGGGTTCGGGGGGTTTTACATATAGAATAACAGATACCCGGAAGTGAGTTACATGCTGGAATCTAATCGAGGGGTTCGGGGGGTTTTATATATAGAGTAACGGATACCCGGAAGTGAGTTACATGCTGGAATCTAATTGAGGGGTTCGGGGGGTTTATATTGAGAACAGATACCCGGGAGTGAGTTACAGGCTGGAATTTAATCGAGGGGTTCGGAACGGGGGGAGGGGGGAGTTTATATATAGAATAATGAATACCCGGGAGTGAGTTACAGGCTGGAATCTAATCGAGGGGTTTGGGGGGGGTTTATATATAGAATAACAGATACCCGGGAGTGAGTTACAGGCTGGAATCTAATCGAGGGGTTCGGGGGGTTTATATATAGAATAACAGATACACGGAGTGAGTTACAGGCTGGAATCTAATCGAGGGGTTTATATATAGAATAACAGATTTCCTGGAGTGAGTTACAGGCTGGAATCTAATCGAGGGGTTCGGGGGGTTTTATATATAGAATAACAGATACCCGGGCGTGAGTTACAGGCTGGAATCTAATCAAGGGGTTCGGGGGGGTTTATATATAGAATAACAGATACCCAGGAGTGAGTTACAGGCTGGAATCTAATTGAGGGGTTCGGGGGGTTTTATATATAGAATAACAGATACCCGGGAGTGAGTTACAGGCTGGAATCTAATCGAGGAGTTCGGGGGGTTTATATATAGAATAACAGATACCCTGGAGTGAGTTACAGGCTGGAATCTAATCGAGGGGTTCGGGGGGGTTATATATAGAACAACAGATACCCGGGAGTGAGTTACAGGCTGGAATAATCGAGGGGTTTGGAAGGGTTATACATACATATATATATATATATATATATAGTAACAGATACCCGGGAGTGAGTTACAGGCTGGAATCTAATCGAGGGGTTCGGGGGTTTATATATAGAGTGACAGATACCCGGGAGTGAGTTACAGGCTGGAATCTAATCAAGGGGTTCGGGGGTTTATATATAGAATAACAGATACCCAGGAGTGAGTTACAGGCTGGAATCTAATCGAGGGGTTCGGGGGTTTATATATAGAGTGACAGATACCCAGGAGTGAGTTACAGGCTGGAATCTAATCAAGGGATTGGATGGTTTTTCTAAAAGCTTTTTCTGAAAATGACTTGGCTAATTTTAGACTCACATACAAGAACAATTTTCACAAACACCCACACAGATTTATGCAAAACAATTAGTTGCTAATTTGTGATGATGGTGAAATATCTTTGTGATTCCAAAGTAAAATCTGCATGAAATCTATTGTTGCAAATTAATGCAATTGGTGGCCTGCTGTGCGTGTGAATGTGAGTTTAGGTGTGTGGGAGGCCACAGACCGCAAATCTCCTTTTCACAAGCTGTCGGAGAGAAAGGAACAAATAGTTTGGGTCAGCCTCCATACCAATCCCACAGCGCACTGACCCATGCAACACGTTGCCTAATTCCACCACTAATTTGTATTAAAGGGTACATTTAAGGCATGTGTGCTGTGAGACAAAATGAGTAAAGCCTGGCTTTATATCAGATGCACAAGGGACCCAGAATAACTGGGGCAGCTTATGGAAAAATGTCAAACTGGTAACAATGGTGAGGGCTCTTCTGAAGTCAGGACAAATTACAGGGAGCTTTACTCTGTATCGAACCCGTGCTGTACCTGCCCTGGGAGTGTCTGATGGGACAGTGTAGAGGGAGCTTTACTCTGTATCGAACCCGTGCTGTACCTGTCCTGGGAGTGTTTGATGGGACAGTGTAGGGGGAGCTTTACTCTGCAACTAACCCCCTGTACCTGTCCTGGGAGTGTTTGATGGAACAGTATAGAGGGAGCTTTACTCTGTATCTAACCCGTGCTGTATCTGCCCTGGGAGTGTTTGATGGGACAGTGTAGAGCGAACATTACTCTGTATCTAACCCGTGCTGTACCTGTCCTGGGAGTGTTTGATGGAACAGTATAGAGGGAGCTTTACTCTGTATCTAACCCGTGCTGTATCTGCCCTGGGAGTGTTTGATGGGACAGTGCAGAGGGAGCTTTACTCTGTATCTAACCCCATGCTGTACCTGCCCTGGGAGTGTTTGATGGGACAGTTTAGAGCGAACATTACTCTGTATCTAACCCATGCTGTATCTGCCCTGGGAGTGTTTGATGGGACAGTGTAGAGGGAGCTTTACTCTGTATCTAACCCGTGCTGTATCTGCCCTGTGAGTGTTTGATGGGACAGTGTAGAGGGAGCTTTACTCTGTATCTAACCTGTGCTGTCCTTAATAGCCAGGAAATTGTGTTAGGGAAATTGATGGGATTGAAGGCCGATAAATCCCTGGGGCCTGATAGTCTGCATCCCCAAGTACTTAAGGAAGTGGCCCTAGAAATAGTAGATGCATTGGTGGTCATTTTCCAGCAATCCATGGATTCTGGATCAGTTCCTGTGGATTAGAGGGTAGCTAATGTAACACCACTTTTTAAAAAAGGAGGGAGACAGAAAACAGGGAATTATAGATCGGTTAGCCTGACATCGGTGGTGGGGAAAATGCTGGAATCAGTTGTTAAAGATGTAATAGTATCGCATTTGGAAAGCAGTGACAGGATCGGTCCAAGTCAGCATGGATTTATGAAAGGGAAATCATGCTTGACAAATCTTCTAGAATTTTTTGTAGATGTAACAAGTAGAGTGGATAAGGGAGAACCAGTGGATGTGGTGTATTTGGACTTTCAAAAGGCGTTTGACAAGGCCCCACACAAGAGATTAGTGTGCAAAATTAAGGCACATAGTATTGGGGGTAATGTACTGATGTGGATAAAAAACTGGTTGGCAGACAGGAAGCAAAGAGTGGGAATAAATGGGTCCTTTGTGGGGTACTGCAAGGTTCAGTGCTGGGACCCCAGCTATTTACAATACGAATTAATGATTTAGATGAAGGAATTGAGTGTAATATCTCCAAGTTTGCAGATGACACTAAGCTGGGTGGCGGTGTGAGCTGCAAGGAGGATGCTAAGAGGCTGCAGGGTGACTTGGACAGGTTAGGTGAGTGGGTAAATGCATGGCAGATGCAGCATAATGTGGATAAATGTGAGGTTATCCACTTTGGTGCCAAAAACAGGAAGAAGATTATTATCTGAATGGTGACAGATTAGGAAAAGGGGACGTACAACAAGATCTGGGTGCCATAGCACATCAGTCATTGAAGGTTGGCATGCAGGTACAGCAGGCGGTAAAGAAAGCAAATGGCATGTTGACCTTCATAGCGAGAGGATTTGAGTATAGGAGCAGGGAGGTCTTACTGCAGTTGTACAGGTCCTTGGTGAGACCACACCTCGAGTATTGTGTGCAGTTTTGTTCTGCTCATCTGAGGAAGGACATTCTTGCTATTGAGGGAGTGCAGCGAAGGTTCACCAGACTGATTCCCGGGATGGCAGGACTGACATAAGAAGAAAGATTGGATCAACTAGGCTTATATTCACTGGAATTTAGAAGAATGAGAGGGGATCTCATAGAAGCATATAAAATTCTGACGGGATCGGACAGGTTAGATGCCGGAAGAATGTTCCCGATGTTGGGGAAGTCCAGAACCAGGGGTCACAGTCTAAGGATAAGGGTAAGCCATCCAGGATTGAGATGAGGAGAAACTTTTTCACTCAGAGAATTGTGAACCTATGGAATTCTCTACCACAAAAAGTTGTTGAGTCCAGTTCATTGGATATATGCAAAAGGGAGTTAGATGTGGCCCTCACGGCTAAATGGGATCAGGGGGTATGGAGAGAAGGCAGGAGTGGGATACTGAAGTTGCATGATCAGCTGTGTTTCTGCCCTGGGAGTGTTTGATGGGACACGGTAGGGGGAGCTTTACTCTGTATCTAACCTCATGCTGTACGTGTCCTGGGAGTGTTTGATGGGACAGTGCAGAGGGAGCTTTACTCTGTATCTAACCTCATTCTGTACGTGTCCTGGGAGTATTTGATGGGACAATGTCGAGGGAGCTTTACTCTGTATCTAACCCGTGCTGTACCTGCCCTGGGACTGTTTGATGGGGCAGCGTAGAGGGAGCTTTACTCTGTATCTAACCCCCTGTACCTGCCCTGGGAGTGTTTCATGGGACAGTGTAGAGGGAGCTTTACTCTGTATCTAACGCAGTGCTGTACCTGCCCTGGGAGTGTTTGATGGGACAGTGCAGAGGGAGCTTTACTCTGTATCTAACGCCGTGCTGTACCTGCCCTGGGAGTGCAGACAGATAGATTGAGTAGACTGGGTCTTTACTCGTTGGAGTTCAGATGGATGAGGGGTGATCTTATAGAAACAATTAAAATAATGAAAGGGATAGACAAGATAGAGGCGGAGAGGTTGTTTCCACTGGTCGGGGAGACTTGAACTAGGGGGCACAGCCTCAAAATACGGGGGAGCCAATTTAAAACCGAGTTGAGAAGGAATTTTTTCTCCCAGAGGGTTGTGAATCTGTGGAATTCTCTGCCCAAGGAAGCAGTTGAGGCTAGCTCATTGAATGTATTCAAGTCATAGATAGATAGATTTTTAACCAATAAGGGAATTAAGGGTTACGGGGAGAGGGCGGGTAAGTGGAGCTGAGTCCACGGCCAGATCAGCCATGATCTTATTGAATGGCGGAGCAGGCTCGAGGGGCTAGATGGCCTACTCCTGTTCCTACTTCTTATGTTCTTTACTCTGTATCTAACCCGTGTGCTACCTGCCCTGGGAGTGTTTGATGGGACAGTGCAGAGGGAGCTTTACTCTGTATCTAACCCCCTGTACCTGCCCTGGGAGTGTTTGATGGGACAGTGTTGAGGGAGCTTTACTCTGTATCTAACCCCCTGTACCTGCCCTGGGAGTGTTTGATGGGACAGTGCAGAGGGAGCTTTACTCTGTATCTAACTCGTGCTCTACGTGCCCTGGGAGTGTTTGATGGGACAGTGTTGAGGGAGCTTTACTCTGTATCTAACCCCCTGTACCTGCCCTGGGAGTGTTTGATGGGACAGTGCAGAGGGAGCTTTACTCTGTATCTAACCCCCTGTACCCGCCCTGGGAGTGTTTGATGGGACAGTGTTGAGGCAGCTTTACTCTGTATCTAACCCCCTGTACCCGCCCTGGGAGTGTTTGATGGGACAGTGTAGAGGGAGCTTTACTCTGTATCTAACCCCCTGTACCTGCCCTGGGAGTGTTTGAAGGGACAGTGTTGAGGGAGCTTTACTCTGTATCTAACCTGTGCTGTACCTGCCCTGGGAATGTTTGATGGGACAGTGTAGAGGGAGCTTTACTCTGTATCTAACCCCCTGTACCTGCCCTGGGAGTGTTTGAAGGGACAGTGTTGAGGCAGCTTTACTCTGTATCTAACCCCCTGTACCTGCCCTGGGAGTGTTTGAAGGGACAGTGTGGAGGGAGCTTTACTCTGTATCTAACCCCCTGTACCTGCCCTGGGAGTGTTTGATGGGACAGTGTAGAGGGAGCTTTACTCTGTATCTAACCCCCTGTACGTGCCCTGGGAGTGTTTGATGGGACAGTGTAGAGGGAGCTTTACTCTGTATCTAACCCCCTGTACCTGCCCTGGGAGTGTTTGATGGGACAGTGTAGAGGGAGCTTTACTCTGTATCTAACCCCCTGTACCTGCCCTGGGAGTGTTTGATGGGACAGTGTAGAGGGAGCTTTACTCTGTATCTAACCCCCTGTACGTGCCCTGGGAGTGTTTGAAGGGACAGTGTAGAGGGAGCTTTACTCTGTATCTAACCCCCTGTACGTGCCGTTTGATGCCGATCCTGGGTGCCTGAAGTAGGGCATGTTCCATTTCTCTGCACACACATTCTTCACCTTGACTGGTTGAAAAACGAAGTATTAAATACAAAGACTTTGAGAAGCCCCTTGTGCTGTGGGCTGTCACGGGTTAACCCCGTTTCCGAGCCTGCTGCTGACTGTCTGAATAGGAACAGGTTGGAGACTGCTGGCTGCCAGTGTCTTTGGCTGTATGACTTGGTGTTATCTGGCATGAGCTGACTGTTTAATCAGGCTCTGAGTGCTATGCTAAGTGAGCTTTAGCGAGTTTTCACACCACAATCTATCTGTGTTGCCTGTGCTATATCTTCCCTTGAATCGTATTGAGCGAGGGAGGGAGCAGGTGAACAATCCAAATTAGATGTCAGGATGCTACAGACAGACCCAGTTTGCTGTTGTGGTGCTGGTCGGTGTTGGTAGGGCGGATCTCACAGGCTGTGTTCTGTTCCTCTCCCCTCCGGGAGGTGCTGATCCACACTGGGCAGTGCCCAGCGCTCCGGAGCAGGGTCGCATTCTCCTGCCTTCACACCGGCCTGTCCCACAGCAATTCCCATTGGGGGACACTGGGAAGAGGGCTGACCCTGACACTGTGGTTCCTCAGTGCGAGCAGCTGGAGGGAACTTGCTCCCTAGCCCACTGGCCTGTCCTAAAGCCAGGGACCCAGGGCTGGAAGCCCATTGCCCAAACCACCATCCACACCGCAGGCAGGACATGAGCAGGGCTGTCAAAGAGCACCATACACCGAGGGACTGCACCAGGGACGCAGTACCGCTGAGGGAGAGGGGTTACTGAGTGACAGTGTGAGGGAGCTGGATTAACATCAGTACAGATACAGTCAGTAACACAGGGCGCTGGGGGAGAGGGGTTACTGAGTGACAGTGTGAGGGAGCTGGATTAACATCAGTACAGATACAGTCAGTAACACAGCGTGCTGGGGGAGAGGGGTTACTGAGTGACAGTGTGAGGGAGCTGGATTAACATCAATACAGATACAGTCAGTGACACAGGGTGCTGGGGGAGAGGGGTTACTGAGTGACAGTGTGAGGGAGCTGGATTAACATCAGTACAGATACAGTCAGTGACACAGGGCGCTGGGGGAGAGGGGTTACTGAGTGACAGTGTGAGGGAGCTGGATTAACATCAGTAGAGATACAGTCAGTAACACAGGGCGCTGGGGGAGAGGGGTTACTGAGTGACAGTGTGA
This sequence comes from Pristiophorus japonicus, assembly GCF_044704955.1. Lineage (NCBI taxonomy): Eukaryota > Metazoa > Chordata > Chondrichthyes > Pristiophoridae > Pristiophorus > Pristiophorus japonicus. The sequence continues at coordinate 182,973,227 of NC_091991.1, read as the reverse complement.
GGGAGCTGGATTATCAGTACAGATACAGTCAGTAACACAGGGCGCTGGGGGAGTGGGGTTACTGAGTGACAGTGTGAGGGAGCTGGATTAACATCAGTACAGATACAGTCAGTGACACAGGGCGCTGGGAGAGAGGGGTTACTGAGTGACAGTGTGATGGAGCTGGATTAATATCAGTACAGATACAGTCAGTAACACAGGGCGCTGGGGGAGAGGGGTTACTGAGTAACAGTGTGAGGGAGCTGGATTAACATCAGTACAGATACAGCCAGTAACACGGGACGCTGGGGGAGAGGGGTTATTGAGTGACAGTGTGAGGGAGCTGGATTAACATCAGTACAGATACAGTCAGTAACTCAGGGTGCTGGGGGAGAGGGGTTACTGAGTGACAGTGTGAGGGAGCTGGATTAACATCAGTACAGATACAATCAGTAACACAGGGTGCTGGGGGAGAGGGGTTACTGAGTGACAGTGTGAGGGAGCTGGATTAACATCAGTAGAGATACAGTCAGTGACACAGGGCGCTGGGGGAGAGGGGTTACTGAGTGACAGTGTGAGGGAGCTGGATTAACATCAGTAGAGATACAGTCAGTGACACAGGGCGCTGGGGGAGAGTGGTTACTGAGTGACAGTGTGAGGGAGCTGTATTAACATCAGTACAGATACAGTCTGCAAAAGTAAACATTGGTCCCTTAGAGGCTGAGACAGGAGAAATTATTATGAGTATTAAGGAAATGGCATAAACGTTAAATAAATATTTTGCATCTGTCTTCACAGTAGAAGACACAAAAAGTGTCCCTAAAATGGTGTGGAACCAAGGGTCTTATGAGGGTGAGGAACTTAATGTCATTAATATAAGTACAGAAAAAGTGCTAGAGAAACAAATCCCCTGGACCCGACGGCCTAATCCTCAGGTTCTAAAAGAGGTGCCTGTAGAGATAGTGGATGAATTGGTTATGATCTTTCCTAGAACGGTCCCAGCAGATTGGTAGATAGCAAATGTAACCCCACTATTCAATAAAGGAGGGAGAGAGAAAACAGGGAACCCCTGGTCAGTCATAGGAAAATGCTATAATCCATTGCTAAGGAAGTGGTATTAGCGCACTTAGAAAATCATAACATGATTAGGCAGCTTCAACATGGTTTTATTAAAGGAAAAACACGTTTGACAAATTTATTAGAGTTTTTTGAGGATGTAACAGCAGGGTAGATAAAGTGGAACCAGTGGATGTGGCATATTTGGATTTCCAAAAGGCATTCGCTGAGGTAGAGCCACATAATAGGTTATTAAACAAGATAATCATGGTTACAGGATTGGTTAATGGACAAAAAACAGACAGTCGGGATAAATGGGTCATTTTCAGGTTTGCAGGCTGTAACTTGTGGAGTGCCACAGGGATCAGTGCTGGGGCCCCAGCTGTTTACAATCTATATTAATAACCTAGGTGAAGGACCGAGTGTAATGTATCCAGGTTTGCTGATGATACAAAGCTCGGTGGGACAGTAAGCTGTGAGGAAAACACAAAGTGTCTGCAAAGGGATATAGATAGACTGAGTGATGGGCAACAAGGTGGCAGATGGAGTGTAATGTGGGGAAATGTGATTAGGTACTTTGGTAGGAAGAATAAAAAACAGAATATTTTTTAAATGGTGATAAACCTTTAAATGTTAGTGTTCAGAGAGATTTAGATGTCCTTGTGCAAGAAACACAGAAAGCTAACCTGCAGGTACAGCAAGCAATAAGGAAGGCAAATGGTATGTTGGCCTTTATTCCGGGGGTTGGAGTAAGGAAGGCTTGCTCCAATTGTACAGGGCCCTGGTGAGACCACACCTGGAGCACTGTGCACAGTTTTGGTCTCCCTATCTGAGGAAGGATATACTTGCCTTGGAGGCGTACAACAGAGGTTCACCAGACTGATTCCTGGGATGAGAGGGCTGTCCTATGATTAGAGATTGTGTAGAATGGGCCGATACTCTCTGGAGTTTAGAAGAATGAGAGGTGATCTCATTTGAAACATACAAGATTCTGAAGGGAATTGACAGGGTAGATGCAGGGAGGATGTTTCCCCTGGCTGGAGAGTCTAGAACCAGGGGTCACAGTCTCAGGATAAGGGGTCGGCCATTTAGGACTGAGATGAGGAGAAACTTCTTCACTCGGAGGGTGGTGAATCTTTGGAATTCTCTGCCCCAGAGGGCTGTGGAGGTTCAGTCGTTGAGTATATTCAAGGCTGAGATCGATAGATTTTTGGACTCGAGGAGAATCGAGGGATATGGGGATCGGGCGGGAAAGTGGAGTTAAGCTCGATGATCAGCCGTGATCTTAATGAATGGCGGAGCAGGCTCGAGGGGCTGAATGGTCAACTCCTGTTCCTAATTCTTCTGTTCTTATAGTCAGTAACACAGGGCGCTGGGGGAGAGGGGTTACTGAGTGACAGTGTGAGGGAGCTGGATTAACATCAGTACAGATACAGTCAGTGACACAGGGTGCTGGGGGAGAGGGGTTACTGAATGACAGTGTGAGGGAGCTGGATTAACATCAGTACAGATACAGTCAGTAACACAGGGTGCTGGGGGAGAGGGGTTACTGAGCGACAGTCTGAGGGAGCTGGATTAACATCAGTAGAGATACAGTCAGTAACACAAGGTGCTGGGGGAGAGGGGTTACTGAGTGACAGTGTGAGGGAGCTGGATTAACATCAGTAGAGATACAGTCAGTAACACAGGGCGCTGGGGGAGAGGGGTTACTGAGTGACAGTGTGAGGGAGCTGGATTAACATCAGTACAGATACAGTCAGTAACACAGGGCGCTGGGGGAGAGGGGTTACTGAGTGACAGTGTGAGGGAGCTGGATTAACATCAGTACAGAATAGTCAGTATTGCTGTAATTGCTATGCAGAAGGGCGAGAGAGATATTCAAAATCTCCCCAGATCAGGACAAGTCTCGATAATTACCCGGTGAGTATTTGCCGTGCAGATCACCAATCTGAAACTCCCAGTTTGGGTTGAACTAAACAGGTACCTGGGTGAAACTATCGGCACTGCGGTGTGACTGCATCTGGAACCCAATGCCCCTTGGCTTGGGGCTCAGGGTGTTGAGTTGAGTGAATTTAGCCAGTGAGGATATGTACATTAGAAGTGACTCACTGTGGCCTGATCTCCTGAATGCAAAGCAGTAACAGGTGCTGGCTTGCTGTGTGCCTGTTGAGTTTGGGGAGTGAAGCACATAATGGGAAACCAGGCAGGCAGCAAGCACTGCAATGCTTGAATGCCACCTTTAGTTAAAGTGATCCCTTACAGCTCTCTGCATTCTGGGCTCAATTCAATAAAAACACTGGGCGAGCAGGTGACTGGTTTCAGGAGAGAAATAGAATAGAGACCATCCTCTCCCAAACCCAGCCTGTCCCCACAACCTTCCTTGTCTCTCTCTCTCTCGTTCATCAATACTTCTGGGCTCAGTTGTCCCCTGGACCGAACGCTCCCTCGTTCCACCTGAGCTCCAGATACCACCTCCTGCAAATATTTTAGTTGGACCAATAAATCAAGTGCCCCTTGATTAACGGGGGCTGTAAAACCGACAAATTAAACAAATTAAGCTTTCAACATTAAATGGATCAAATTAGAATTTGGTTGCCCGGGGGTGATGATGCACTCCAGTCCCTCCGGCGCCCATTTCTCGCGGAAGGACACCCTGGCTTGGACGTAACTGTGGAAGAGAGGCAGGCAGTCGGGCTGAACGACCCCCTCGACCGCCCGCTGCCTGCACCGGTTAATACTCTCACCCCTCTGCAGCCTTGCTGTGGACTGCTCAGTCTGCGATTCTAACTCATTCTATGTTTTCTATGTTTCTATTCTGCTGCTAGCTCTCAAAATCTTTTCTTTGATTCAACACTGCCCATCCCCAATTGCTCTGAGAAGGTGGCGGTGAGCCGCTGTGACAACTGAGTGGCTTGCTAGGCCATTTCAACAACAATAACAACTTGCATTTATATAGCGCCTTTAACATAGTGAATCTTCCCAAGGCGCTTAACAGGAGGATTATGATGAAAATTTGACACCGAGCCGCATAAGTAGAAATTAGCGCAAGCTCGGTCAAAGAGGTAGGTTTTAAGGAGCGTCTTGAAGGAGGAAAGAGAGGTAGAGAGGTTTCGGGAGAGAGTTCCAGAGCTTGGGGCCCAGGCAGCTGAAGGCACGGCCACTGATGGTGGAGCGATTATAATCAGGGATGCTCAAGAGGGCAGAATTAGAGAAGTGCAGACATCCCGGGGGGTTGTGGGGCTGGAGGAGATTACAGAGATAGGGAGGGGCGAGGGCCATGGAGGGATTTGAAAATAAGGATGAGAATTTTGAAATCAGAGGGCAGTTAAGAGTCAACCACTTTGCTGTGGGCCTGGAATCACATATCGGCCAGACCGGGTAAGGGCGGCAGATTTCCCTCCCTGAAGAACATTAGTGAACCAGATGGGGTTTTACGACAATCCGGTGGTTACATGGTCACCATTACTGATACTAGCTTTTTATTCCAGATTTAATTAACTGAATTTAAATCCCCCCCCTCCCCCCCCCGATATCACGCCTCCCCTCCCTCGGTCTTCCCTGCCCATTACAACCACTTGTTGATAATTAAAGCTTGGGGTCACCTAAATTGACCAGGTCTCCTGTCTCCTGGTCCTGAGCTCTTTGCTGTGTGGACCAGGCTGTTAATTCTCCGTGCTCTCCCTCAAGGGCAGTGACAGACGATGAGGTCGAAGTTCAGTCCCGCCGTGTTTGAGCCGGTGACACCGGCTGAGTGCGGATTTTACCGGCGGGCGGTAGGTGCCGCCTCAAACTGCAGAATTCAGTTTTTATGCCCAAAGGTGAGGGAGCAGCGGTAAAAGTGGCATTGCACACTCACCCTCGGGCACCCATGGGGCGGGGGCTCAGGAGGCCCACCGAGTCTCCCCACAGTGGGCTGCCGGCATGCCGGTTAAAAGAAAAGTGAATAAAAAGTTTCCGACACCTTCCCACTGGTCCCGTTAAGACTAAATATCCCCCAAAATAAACATCAGCACTGACCTTGATCCCGGGACGCTCCTGCCCGGGACCCCCGATGCCCCACCACCTTTCCCCGGCTGTACGGACGCCAGCCGGTAACGCTCACCGCAACCACCGAATATCGCCGCCGCGGCGGTAAGGGGGGCGTTGCTCGCTCGATGACATGACCACGTGAGTGGCGGCCGAGCGCGCATTGGTCCGTCTCGACACCAACCCCCACCGCCCGACTACGTTCCCCGACAGCCCAGGTACCCAGTCCCCGCCGACGGTAAGGGCCTGGCGCCCGTTAGCCGCCCCTCTCCGGCCGCAACGGGCAGCGTTGAAGAACGAATTTTGACCCCCTGAGATGTACACAACGATCCCAGCATTCATACTGGCACTGGCAGTGCTCTGCTAAAGCACGGTGCCGAGAGGGGTAACGGGGGGTTTTCGCCACTGCTGTGGGTGCTGGAGGCAGCCCCGTGTCCATCGCAGCAGGAGAAACCCTCACACAGCCCACATCCCACACGGGCGGGCCGGGGAGAGTGCGAGGGAAATGAAAGAGAGAAAGGCAGGAAAAGGAGGAGAGGATGCACTGATTTTTTTTTTTTTATATATCCAATTTCTTTCCAGATCAACTCTAACGCCAAAGATCACTTTGCGCCAATATATTTGATCTTAGGCCAAAAGGCCGAGAGGCGAATTTGCACCGTTCCTGGAAACACTGCAATACCAGGTCGGTGCATTGGAGCGGACGGGGCAAGCCCCTGTTCCAGCTCCCTGTCCAAAAAACAATTTAATATCAGGTCCCCATAGGGGATATTAAACTGATAAGAACAGATACTACACTTGATCTTAGCCAAAAGGCCGAGAAGCGATGCACTGATGCTCTCCGACAGCCCACGTGGCTCCTGACACCCGCCACTTTTCAGGAATGCCTCGGCAGTAGGAGTTTCAGCTGAACATTTCACAGTGGGAGTTGCCCCTCACTCCGTGCGCGGTAACCACCCTGTAACGCCACAGAGAGCCTGCAGCACAGAATGGCCTGGCTGATGCCAGGGGGAGGGAATTCCAGCTATGGGGGGACACCGGAGATGCTGGGACTGTTCCCACTCGGCCGAGAAGGGACGAGGAGGATTAAACGATGGACATTGATCAGAGCTTGAATTCTGCTCGTGCTTTTCTCAGCCAGAACAAAATCACCCTTCCATATTCCGTTTGAGAGTTGCAGGATTTGCTCTGGCAACATCTCGTCACACTGTTCCTCCCAACTGAATTAATTAGGCAAATAATTAATTTTAAAATGGCAAGGTAGAGACAAAGCAGTCTCTCTCTCTCTCTCTCTCTCTCTCTCTGTGTCTTTCCAGCTCGCCACAGCTACCTTGCTGCGTCAGACAAGAACAGATATCGCCAATGCCGCCCCATTCGTGTTAAATCTCCCCTCACACCAATCAACCGCAATATACATTGTGAGTGAAGCCATGGCAGAACCAGGCGAGAGTTATTTCTAGAAAGTTCCATCTTCCTCATCACCTGAATGAATCTGCTTCCCTCCAACCACAGCTCTCGCTGACCTGACAACTAGGCCCAAATCACCATGGCAACAAGGAGCTTTTTTTACAAGTCCAACACCTGCAATACTTTCCTGCTGCTGATCACCGTGGAGGTCCTCCTCACCACAGGACGAGCTTTCATTCCAGCAGGGCCTCCCGCATCCTGGAGCCGGGCTAAAGCCGATGAGCCAGCGGAATCTTCTCCCTGTTCATAATGACCCGCCGTGCCCAGAAGCTGGGTGATCAGTTCCCGACGGTGATACACATGTCCACTTCCTCTGGACCGTAGTTCCAGGACATTTGGAAGATGTGACGATCAATCCAAGGGTCAGGGAGGAGTAATCCATCCACTCAAAGGACCATAAAGCTCGGCTGACATTCCCAGTGCGGCACTGAGGGAGCGCCGCACTGTCGGAGGGGCAGTACTGTCGGAGGGGCAGTACAGAGGGAGTGCCGCACTGTCGGAGGGGTAGTACTGAGGGAGCGCCGCACTGTCGGAGGGGCAGTACAGAGGGAGCGCCGCACTGTCGGAGGGGCAGTACTGAGGGAGTGCCGCACTGTCGGAGGGGCAGTACAGAGGGAGTGCCGCACTGTCGGAGGGGTAGTACTGAGGGAGTGCCGCACTGTCGGAGGTGCAGTACTGAGGGAGTGCCGCACTGTCGGAGGGGCAGTACTGAGGGAGCGCCGTACTGTCGGAGGGGCAGTACTGAGGGAGCGCCGCACTGTCGGAGGGGCAGTACTGAGGGAGTGCCGCACTGTCGGAGGGGCAGTACTGAGGGAGTGCCGCACTGTCGGAGGGGCAGTACTGAGGGAGTGCCGTACTGTCGGAGGGGCAGTACTGAGGGAGCGCTGCATTGTCGGAGATGCAGTACTGAGGGAGCGCTGCACTGTCGGAGGTGCCGTCTTTTGGATGAGATACTAAACCGAGGCCCTGTCTGTTCACTCAGGTGGATTTAAAAGATCCCATAGCACTATTTCGAAAGAAGAGCAGACGATTTCTCCCCAGTGTCCTGGGGCCAATATTTATACCTCAATCAGCATCACTAAAACAGATTATCAGCTCCTTATCACATTGCTGTTTGTGGGAGTTTGCTGTGTGCAAGTTGGTGCCGTGTTTCTTGGAATGATACAGAACAGGAGGAGGCCATTTGGCCCACCGAGCCTGTGCCGGCTCTGTGAGAGAGCAATCCAGTCAGTCCCACTCCCGCGCTCGTTCCCCACAGCCCAGCAAATTTTTCCTTTCCATATATTTATCCAATTCTCTTTTGAAAGTTACTCTTGAATTTGTATCCACCGTTCCTTCAGGCAGCGCGTTCCCAATCACAACAACTCGCTGCGTAAAACCATTCTCCTCCTCTCCCCCACTGGCTCTTTTGCCAATTACCTTCAATCTGTGCCCTCTGGTTACTGACTCTCCTGCCACTGGAAACCGTTTCTCCCCGTCTATCACGAAACGCTCCATGATTTTGAATGCCTCAATCAAATCTGCCCTTAATTTTCTCTGCTCTAAGGAGAACAACCCCAGCTTCTCCAGTCTCTCCACACATTCTGTCTTCCTTATTTGCTCTGTTAACAGACACACAACACAAATCTTGCAATGTCCTCCTCACCATGACACAGTACAGATCACACCGTGCTCACCTCCCTGTGTGAAATTATCTCTGCGCTTTCTCCACAATATAATGGATCATATATTTGAAAATGTAATGGGAAAGAAATCAAAATCTATCTTCTTGAAAATTCCTAAGCATCCCGTTCAGAGAGCAGGAGACAGAAAAGGAATCTCAGGAATAAGACCTATCTCCTCCGACAATCCTGGATCGGGGTCTTTGTTACAGCCGTGGCTCAGGGGGCAGCACTCTCGCCTCTGGTCAAAACGTCGTGGGTTCAAGTCCCACTCCAGGGACCTGAGCACATAAATCTAGGCTGGCACTCCCAGTGCAGTGCTGAGGGAGTGCTGTACTGTCGGAGGGGCAGTACTGAGGGAGCGCCGCACTGTCGGAGGGGCAGTACTGAGGGAGCCCCGCACTGTCGGAGGGGCAGTACTGAGGCAGCGCCGCACTGTCGGAGGGGCAGTACTGAGGGAGCCCTGCACTGTCGGAGGGGCAGTACTGAGGGTGCGCCGCATTGTCAAAGGGGCAGTACTGACGGAGCGCCGCAATGTCAGAGGGACAGTACTGAGGGAGCCCTGCACTGTCGGAGGGGCAGTACTGAGGGAGCGCCGCACTGTCAGAGGGGCAGTACTGAGGGTGTGCCGCATTGTCGGAGGGGCAGCACTGAGGGAGCGCAGCACTGTCGGAGGGGTAGTACTGAGGGAGCGCCGCACTGTCGGAGGGGCAGTACTGAGGGAGCGCCGCACTGTCAGAGGGGCAGTACTGAGGGTGTGCCGCATTGTCGGAGGGGCAGCACTGAGGGAGCGCAGCACTGTCGGAGGGGTAGTACTGAGGGAGCGCCGCACTGTCGGAGATGCCATCTTTCAGATGAGGCCCCGTTTGCTCTCTCAAGTGGACATTAAAGATCCCATGGCACTATTTCGAAGAAGAGCAGGGAAGTTCTCCCCCGTGTCCTGGGGCCAATATTTATCCCTCAACCAACATCACTAAAACAGATGTTTGTGTGTGGGAGCTTGCTGTGCGCCAATTGGCTGCCGCGTTTCCCACATTACAACAATGACCACACTCCAAAAGTAATTGGTTGTAAAGCGATTTGAGACGTCCGGTGGTTGTGAAAGGCGCTTTAGAAATGCAAGTCTTTCTTTCTAAGGACAGAGATTTCTGGGCTATGATCAGTTCCCTCCCTCTGCCAGTTTTCAATCTGGTTAAAAATGTGGCAAAAATGGGGGGAGTGTTAAAATGTGACGAACTAGCTTACTCTCTCCCCACCTGAGCTGGAAGCAGGGACATTAATAGATAGAGCATTGAAGGATATCAGCAGACAGCGCCGATCAGTGTGAACACTCTCTGTCTCTCTTTCCTGCCAATGCCCCGATTAGCATTGATTTTGTGGAGTTGTGTAGAGCCCAGTGAATGAGCACAGGCTGTGCTGGAGCGCAGTGCAATAACTCAGGACCAGGACATGTCCCTCACACAGCTCCTGGCCGTCAGCTGGGGGTGCACCGGGATCTGGTGAGCGGAAATTGGGGCTGCTCATCTCCCCGGGACAGGGGCCAAGCCAGGGCCAAATATGCTCACCCCCTCAATCACCAGCTCCAGCTGCATTCAGTGAGCCAAGGGTGCATTCACTGGTTCGAGCTTTCTCTCCACTCCCTGCAACAGAAAAACAGCCAGCCCCGACCTCCCGCTTTAAAGCTGTCTCCTAGGGGAATGCAATGTTTCTCAAACAGATCCCGGAGTCACGGCTCATAAAATGCTGGGTGCGGAGCGGAACACGCGGCGCAGGTCTGCCACCGAATGTTGTGCACCAACTGCATCAGGTACAACCAGGGTGCGTTTAACTGAAGCTTCGGCCTGGATCTCAGGCACTGGGAGCCAACTGTGCAAAACACATTAACTCATTGCCCGCTGGGGGCACACTGGGCGTTGCATGGCGGGGCGGGGCATTGAGAGATGCTGGCCAGGTGTGGTACCTGGGCCATGTCCATTACCTGGATGGGGTGGGGGGGAGGGTCTCTTACATTGCCAGATGCTGTCCAGGTGTGCTATGCCCCTTACCTGTATGGGATGGGGTGCGATGGGGAGGGGTGGGGGTGAGGGGTGAGGTACAATGGGGGGGGTGCGATGGAGGTTACCTTGCCAGGTGCTGCCCAGGTGTGCCCCCTTGGGCCATGCCCCTTACCTGTATGGGATGGGGAGGGGGGGGTGAGGATGGGGATGGGGGGGTGAGGATGGGGATGGGGGGGTGAGGATGGGGATGGGGGGGGTGAGGATGGGGATGGGGGGATGAGGATGGGGATGGGGGGGTGAGGATGGGGATGGGGGGGTGAGGATGGGGATGGGGGGATGAGGATGGGGGGGTGAGGATGGGGGGGGTGAGGATGGGAATGGGGCGGGTGCGATGGAGGTTACCTTGCCAGGTGCTGCCCAGGTGTGCCCCCTTGGGCCATGCCCCTTACCTGTATGGGATGGGGAGGGGTGGGGTGAGGATATGGGGGGGTGAGGATGGGAGGCAGTGGGGTGGGTGTGATGGGGGGTTACCTTGCCAGGTGCTGCCCAGGTGTGCCCCCTTGGGCCATGCCCCTTACCTGTACCACTCCAGCCCCTTGTCGTAGTGCCTGTCGAAGAAGTGGGGCTCGACCCCCACCGCCCGCACCTCGGGGTGCGCCCGGATGGCCTCCAGCAGTGCCCGGGTGCCGCCTTTCTTCACCCCGATGATGATGGCCTGGGGCAAGCGTTGCAGCCCAAAGTCCGGGGTGCTGTTACTGCGGCTCAGCTCGTCCTCCGTGGTGCTGGACTCCAGGGCTTCGCGCTCCAGCCAGCTGTGCACCGTGTACAGCTCCAGCGGCGGGGGGCTGTCCCGCCAGCCGCCGGTGGCCCCCTCCCGGGGCTCGGGGGAGCTGGGGGCTTGGTCCGGGGGGCTGGGGCTGGAGCTGGGCCAAGCCCGGGGGGCTGTGGGGCGGTGGTCAGCCCGGTGCTGGATGGCCAGGGGCCGGCTCTGGGACTGGGACTGGGGCAGAGAGTCCAGGGGGAACTGCACCGAGGTGTAGCAACTCATGAGGCTGTAGCCCACATAGGTGAGGGACAGGGACAGGGTGAAGGCGAAGAGCAGCCTCTGGGACACTTTATATGGATGGGTAGCCGGGCTGGGGCACAGAGCCATGGCTCGCAGCACTGCTGTTCCCAGGACAGGTGAGAGACATCTTTTCCCTGACAATGTTGCGTGGAGCTCTGCAATAAACTCTCCCCATCGGTTCCTGCCGCGGCTCTCCGACTGCCTCGGTGCCGGGCACTTCCCTACATCAGCCCCGCAGACTGCCCTGCCCACGCTGCTGCCTTCCCTGCCTCCGGACCGTCCGTCCCGACCGCTGCAACACCGCTCCCGCACCGCTCCAGCACCAGCCGCCCCGCTCTGCAGCGCCCGACTGCCGGCTCCATCCGCACACAGTCCGCGCGGCGCGTCCGGCACCGTTCACCATCCGCTCCCCATCCGCAAGCCGCAAGCCGCAGCGAGCGGCTCCGCGTCCCGGAAAAGCCGCTCCCGCACAGCTCTCCGCTCCTGCTCAACTGCACAGCCCCGGGACCGGGAGAGTGCAGCCCAGCCCCCTCCTCCCCTCCTCCCCTCCTCCCTCCCTCAATCCCCAGCTCCTCCCCCCTAACCAGCCCCCTCTCCTCCTCCCTCCCTCAATCCCCAGCCCCTCCTCCTCCTCCTCCTCCCCCCTAACCAGCCCCCTCCTCCCCTCCTCCCTCCCTCAATCCCCAGCTCCTCCTTCTCCTCCTCCTCCCTCCCTCAATCCCCAGCCCCTCCTCCCCCCTAACCAGTCCCCTCCCCTCCTCCCTCCCTCAATCCCCAGCTCCTCCCCCCTAACCAGCCCCCTTTCCTCCTCCCTCCCTCAATCCCCAGCCCCCTCTCCTCCTCCCTCCCTCACTCAATCCCCAGCCCCTCCTCCTCCTCCCTCCCTCAATCCCCAGCCCCTTCTCCCCCCTAACCAGCCCCCTCTCCTCCTCCCTTCCTCAATCCCCAGCCCCTCCTCCTCCTCCTCCCCCCTAACCAGCCCCCTTTCCTCCTCCCTCCCTCAATCCCCAGCTCCCTCCCTTAATCCCAATCCCCAGCCCCTCCTCCTCCTCCTCCCCCCTAACCAGCCCCCTCTCCTCCTCCCTCCCTCAATCCCAATCCCCAGCCCCTCCTCCTCCTCCTCCCCCCTAACCAGCCCCCTCTCCTCCTCCCTTCCTCAATTCCCAGCCCCTCCTCCCCCCCTAACCAGCCCCCTCTCCTCCTCCCTCCCTCAATTCCCAGCCCCTCCTCCTCCTCCTCCCCCCTAACCAGCCCCCTCTCCTCCTCCCTCCCTCAATCTCCAGCCCCTCCTCCTCCTCCGCCCCCCTAACCAGCCCCCTCTCCTCCTCCCTCAATCCCCAGTCCCTCCTCCTCTTCCCCCCTAACCAGCCCCCTCTCCTCCTCCCTCCCTCAATCCCCAGCCCCTCCTCCTCCCTAACCAGCCCCCTCTCCTCCTCCCTCCCTCCCTCAATCCCCAGCCCCTCCTCCTCCTCCCCCCTAACCAGCCCCCTCTCCTCCTCCCTCCCTCAATCCCCAGCCCAGCCCTCACTCCTCCCCAGCCTCTCCTCCTCCTCCCCCCTAACCAGCCCCCTCTCCTCCTCCCTCCCTCAATTCCCAGCCCAGCCCTCTCTCCCAACCTCCCCCTCCAATCCGCTCTACTCCCCACCCATCCACCCCTCCTCCCTCACCTTCTATATCTTATCCTGCCCTCCATCCTTCCCCTAACACCTTCCCTCCTCTCTCCAGTTCCCCTCTCCAGTTCCCCTCCCCTCCTCTCCCCTCCCCTCCTCTCTCCAGTCGCCCTCCCCTCCCCTCCTCTCTCCAGTCGCCCTCCCCTCCCCTCCTCTCTCCAGTTCCCCTCTCTCCAGTTCCTCTCTCCACCTCTCCCCTCCCCTCCCCTCCTCTCTCCAGTTCCCCTCCCCCCTCCCCTCCTCCCCCCCTCCCCTCCCCCTCCCCCCTCCCCTCCTCCCCCCCTCCCCTCCCCCTCCCCCCTCCCCTCCTCCCTCCCCCCTCCCCCCCTCCCCCCTCCCCTCCCCCCCTCCCCCCTCCCCTCCCCCC